>NW_009719850.1:0-81070 GCF_000703405.1 Apaloderma vittatum
CTTAAATATGAAAAATTTATGTGAGATGAGTTTCTGGTCTCTGAATTTTGCTTTGAATCGGGCCACAAAATCATGACAACATCCTGCAGTGACATAAAACATCAGTAGATGGAGATTTCTGCTGGTGTTATTCAAGAGAGGTGATAGAGCAGGGACCAGATTAGTCCCTCCTCATATGAAAATGCCATGAATCTGTTGATTTTCTGGAGGACTGCAGATGAGTTCTTTGGAAGAGTCCCATGCTTCAGTCCTCGTCCAGCTTGGCTTCATGGCTCTGCCCTCTAATTATAGAATGGGGATTGCTGCTTGCATGATTAAGAGCCATCATTTTCTACAAACACAAGGGAGCAGAAGAGCAGTATCAGGTGGAGGAACCCAAGTAATGTAGAGCCAATGAAGCCTCTGACCAGGCTCTCTCAGGGCTGTCCAAGGGTGGTGGTCAACCCACAGCCAGATGTGAGACCCATCAAAAAAGTCAACGGGGGAAATTTCCCCCACATCACTTTGCTGACTACAGGGATATGGGGCTCATTATGGTGCACTGGGAAAAGCATTTTGGGATTATGTGAGACTTATTATAGGATGTTTAAGGGAAGGAGTGAAGTTTGGGAAAGGATCAGGGTGGATCATGAAGAAAATGAGAGGATCATATGGGCTGATCCCACGTAAGTGGGGTTGTGGTTAGTGTGCTTGTCTGGCTGAGTTCTGTGCCTGATCACCCCAGTGTGCCCTGTCTTCTTATTAAATCATTTAGCTTTTTCAATCTTTTTTTTTTTGGTAGTGTAATTTCAGTATCTTTCCTAAATTCAAGCACTGCAGAGTCTAAGGGTCAGCAACTGGGAGTCTGGTGTGTGTGCATGTATATGAAGCGTGGGAATCAAGCTGAACTATCTCCAGGTATTTCAGCAGCCATAAGTCTGGACAGGATACTGGAGAGACCAGAGATTATGCAAATTGACTGCTGAGGATACTAGGAGGTCTAGGGCAGCTGCTGGAGAGATGGTGGGACCTGGGAGTAGGCTACTGGTAAGGTCCTAAGTCTGGAGCAGCTGCTGTGGAGACTCACTGGTGTGTATTTGTGTCTATGCATGAAGCAGTGGGGAACCTGGGGAGTCCAGGGGCAGCTACTGGAGATGTGATCTGAGGCAAGAGATCCACCTTGTGTATATGATGGACTTCTGCATATATATGTCTGTTATATATGTGTGGCATATGTGTGTGTGTGCACTTAGAGTAAAAGGAGGTTAAACAGTGACCTTCCGTGTCCTGCCCTCATTTTGAAACCCTCGTTGGGTGCCTGACTTTGCAGTTTGCTGATCTCTGCTGATTGGTTTGTGTGAGGCATGTGGAAATGCATCAACAGATATGTTTGTGGTGAGAGAGCATTAATATTACAAAGAGGGGGTGGCAGGGGGAAAAGTAAAAAAGCTGCCTGAACAATTTTTTCTCTCCTTTTCTTTCCTTATCTTTTCTTTGCCTGAATAAAGTGAATTGGCTGATTTGGGATTCTGATGACATAGTATCTACCCTCCCCTTTCTGGAGGAAGACGGAAGGAAGTGGGCTAGAAGATGAAATATCAGCTCCTAACCTCGGGTCAGGTAAGCCAGCTACGTGCAATGGAAAGGATGGTAGTGGTTGAGCTTCACTATAAAAAGGAGACCACAACTGGCTTTGAGACACTCACAGGGTGGAAGAGGACTCGGAGAAGGAGAACTCTTGTGCACTGTCACCGTGTGCATCCACCTAAAGCGGCAGAGAGGTTGCCATGGCTTTTGCCAGCTACGCTGCAGAGGTAAGTCACTACATTTGGCTTAAGTGTTAAGATCTATTTGCTGCAAGAGAAAAAGTAGAATTCAGATCCCATGATGCTGTTATCTACAAGCAACCCTTTTGGTCTTAGCTGGAGTTGACTGGGGTGCTGAGTATGATACAGCTTTCTGTCCTGAGCTTTGGCAAATAGGTTTGGTGCCTGAGTAACAAGGAGGCAATGGACCATCCAGTATTTATCTGTAAGGACAGCATTGCGGTTGTGGACTTGGGGGAGACAGTCTTTTTCTCAGACCACATGCTACCAAAATCAACGAAGTTTCACTGTGAAGTGAATGTCTGTGCAGTTAACTTTCAAACCCGGGCAGTATTTGCAGCGCTATCAACTCTTGTGATCTTCTTAAAAGATTTGCATTTATCTGTCTTCTTTTCCTAAAACCCAAGTTCCTGGAAATGGCCCAAGAATCTCAGATTTCATCAAGATAAAAGGTTATTTCTAGCAGATGGCCAACCTCTCCCGCCCTGAAAAAGCATATGGCTTACTAGGTTTCTAAGCTTAGGCATGGGGTCATCTGAGTCCTTACCGTATCTTGTAAATCATAAAACATTAATGTTTGACTGCAGAGAAGGACCTTTCACAGCTTGTTGGAGAGACATTCTTCTTAGTATAGAGCCAACTATGAATCAGAATTTGATTTGGAGCTTAAAGTGCATTTGGATGAGTATTATCAGCACCGTTGGGCTATTTGCTCGTGCTGGCCAGTCTCACCCAAATACAAATACGAAGACGGTCCATTGATGGTCCAGTCTAGTTAAGACTTTGCTCTTTGTGTTCTCTCTTTCTTGGCTGAACAGAGCTAAGAACACCTTTTTTTCTCTCCCAGTTCAGGTCACTGCTGTTCGTCCTGGTTCTAGCACTCACTGTAAGGAGCTCACCACATGGAAGGGTTCTTAATCCTCAATATTTTAAGCATGGTGGCTCCGTGAGGTTTAGGGAAGATTGCCTGAACCGAAAGGATCTCAAGTTCCCTACAACAGTGAAAGTTGACATTCGTATCAGCAATCCAGATCATGCCTTTAGAATGGTCCATGATGTCAGGAACCGGTCTCTCGCTCCTTGGGATTACAGGTAATAGTTTAGTTGTCATTTAAATTGCAGTGGCTGAGCTACACAGGTGTTTTTTTGTTGTGAACAATGGCTGGTTCTCAACATATGCCTGGAGTCCTGTGAATAGTACAAACACTTCCTGACACACACTTACATTTTGATGTTGGGTGAGATTTCTCCAAGAGAAACTGTTTGCAGTGCAAAGGGACATCGTTGGAATGCTTTCTAATCAACTTGTCAATCATTGTCAATCATAGAAATATGGAATCTTTGAGATTAGAAAAGACCTTTAGGATCATCAAATCCAACAGTTACCCTAGCACTACCAGGGTCACCACTAACCCATGGCCCCGAGCACCACATCTCCATGGCTTTTAAATATCTCCAGGGACGGTGACTCCACCACTGCCCTGAGCAGCCTGTTCCAATGCTTGACAACCCTTTCCATGAGAAAGTTTTTCCTTATATCTAATTTAAACCTCTCCTGGTGCCTCTTGAGGCCATTTCCTCTTGTTCTATCACTTGCTACTTGGGAGAAGAGACTGACCTCACTTCGTTACACCCTCCTGTCAGGGAGTTGTAGAGAGTGAGAATGTATCTCCTGATCATCCCTTTCTCCAGACTGAACAACTCCAGTTTCCTCAGCTTCTCCTCATCACACTTGTTCTCTGGACATTTCTTCAGCTTTGTTGCCTTTTTCTCCAACAGCTCAAGGTCTTTCTTGTTGGGAGAGGCCCAAAACTGAACAGAGGGCTCAAGGTGCTGAGTCTAGGGGGTCAATCCCTGCCCTAGTCCTGCTGGCCACACTAGTGCTGATTCAGGCCAGGATGCCGTTGACCTTCTTGGCCACCTGGGCACCCTGCTGGCTCGTGGTCAGCCAGGCGTCCACCCACACCACCCGGGCCTACCAGGCAACTTTCCAGCCATTCTTCCCCAAAGCTGCAGCGTTGCATTGGGTTGAAATGATGATGAAATGAAATATAGGAAAAGAAAGATGTTGAGTACATTGTAATTTCATATTTTTCTAACTAAAAGAATTTTTATTATCAAAACCAAATAGAAATAAATTGTCCACCTGCAACCAATTCTGTATTTCACCCAGCTCCATTCCATTCATCAACTTTTAAAGAATGATATGGCAGTATTCCCCTCCCCAAACTGATTCCATTTCCAGGCAATCATTCTAAAAATGTTGAGAGTAGGGAAATTCTTTGGCTGTGTCTCACAGTGGGGATACCCAGGTTAATAGTGTGGTGCTTTGATGGAGATAAACAAGAAAATCCTGCCAAACCATGTTGTGCGAGCGCATAAACCCCTTTTGTGCCTCCAGGCTTGACGAGGACCCCAACCGCTTCCCCCAGGTGATTGCTGATGCCAAGTGCCGCCTCTCCAGCTGTGTGAACCCCCTGGGGCAGGAGGACCACAGCCTCAACTCGGTCCCCATCCAACAGGAGATCCTTGTCCTGCGGCAGCAGACGAAGGGCTGCCTGCCCACCTACCGCCTGGAGAAGAAAGTCATCACTGTGGGCTGCACGTGTGCCGTTCCGATTGTCCACCACCAGTCCTAGGAGGGGTTGGTGGGAGAAACAACAGCAGGAAGAAAAAAAAATGTCTCCTTCCAACATCTCATGGGGGAGATGCTTGCCTTGCACCCCTGGAATACAACACTTCTTTCCCAAATCTGAGCAAATTGCCTCCTTGAAAGTACTGACTCTTGCTGTTGGTCACTTCTGAATGGAAGTCACTGGGAGCTGGTGATGGAGGGGAGAGAGGGGGATGGAGGAAAAGTTTGATTTGTGTTTCCAAGCAGGCAGGAGGTAAAGCAATACTTTTTTTTTTTCCTGAGTTTTTTTTCATTGCTCCTTGTATCAGTTTGGTTAATCAAAGGAATTACAATTTCAAAATTTGGCAGTAAATTGCCCTAATGTTTACGTGCCAGCTATCACTACCACAAAATATTCATTCTCCTGCACTTTCTCCCTCCCTTCCTCACCCCTTGGCCCCTTTTCCTTCTCCTGCCGTTCCTTCTTGCTAGTGTATTACTGGTGTAAATCTGATGTAAGTGTCACTTGGCCTGATTCTCATCGCATTCCAGGTTTGTTTCACTGCTGCTCCATGGCGAGCAGCAGCTGACTTGTTCCAAAATATTTTGGGAGAGAATTGAGTCCACTTTCATTGAGCATTAAAAGAACTAATGAGTTTATATTTCTGTTTTTATCTTCTATTTATGACTGTATTTATGGCTTTGTACCTGCTTAGAGTATCAAAAAAAAGCGTAAAAGTTTACCTGTATTTATTCAATAACTTATCCTCTGAATAAAAGTTGTATATTATTTAAAAGAATGTTGGTTTACAGTGGGTCAAAATGAAAGCAGAAACAGAGGAAAGGGTTGTGCTGCAGTAGCACTGAGAGATTTCAGCACAGATCAAGTTTTCCTGGTGCAGTGATATGAGTAAGAGGGAGCGCAAAAGAACTTGCAGCCTAAATAGATGTAAAGATACAAAAAAAGACTGAAAGTGGTAAAGCGAGGTCATAGGTAGAGCTGAGGGAGCTGGCAATGGAGCCAGGTTCTCTAGACCACTGGGATGGTCTCTAGAGTGGTGGGAGAGGAGGTGAGAGACATGACATTGCAGGACTGCAGATGAAATTTGGGATGGGGATCTAGGCTGGTTCACCTGAGCTGGGAAAAGCCTGTCCTATGTTCTTCCAGACACGATGTCAAACTTAAAAGCAACCTCCTCCTCCACCAGCTGGATGGTTGGCTGAGTGGGAATGCAGGGAAAGATGCAAAGATGGCTTCATCTCACCACTCTTTCGGCAGCCAGATACTAGATGTTTGGCTTGAAGTGGTGGATGAGGTACTTTCTACATCAAGGAAACAAAGAATAAAGACCTCCAGGGCATGACTGCCTGTGGAGCTGAGACATCCTAACTTAGCAGTGGATGAATTGCCCTTTCTTTCCCTCAGCTACACGATCAGCATAGCTTGGCAAGACTCCTTATTATTTTATCAAATTGCTGCAGTGTTGCTTTTTTTTTTTATATTACTCATTTTTCACCCAGAGCTGAGCCAGATACTCAAACCTCTGTCTTTGATTTCTCCTGGTGGAGGTCTTAATCTTCAATTTTCTCTCTCACCTGCATTTAAACCAGGGTAAACCTGTGTGCAGGAATTCTCATATTTAATTTTGACTGCACAGAATCCACTTTAAATTAGATCCACCTGGTGCAAGTGGACCCTGGGTTTCCTCCTGGGGAAGATGAGACTTCGGATCTAAATGACTCTTTTGGTGATAATCTGTCAAGTCATAGATTCATAGAATCGTTTAGGTTGGACAAGATCTTTAAGATCAAGTCCAACCATTAACCCAGCAGTGCCAGGGCCACCACAAACCCATGTCCCTGAGCACCACATCTACACGGCTTTTAAAACCTTCAGGGGTGGAGACTCCATCACTGCCCTCGGCAGCCTGTTCCAATGCTTGACAACCCTTCTGGGTGAAGAAACCTGTCCTAATATCCCACTTAAACCTCCCCTGGTGCAACTTGAGGCCATTTCTTCTTGTTCTGTCTCTTGTTACTTGGCACAAGAGATCAACACAGAAACCCCGTGGGTCACTGAGAGCCAGTTCAACAAGCCCTGTGTAGCAAGGTGGGGAAACCGTCTCGATCAGTTACAAGCAGATATAGTCATTTGTGGCAGCAGCTGTTTCATTATGACCACCAAAGCCCTTCATGTGGTGGAGCGCAAACCCACGGAGGCATCTTCTGAATGCTCTTGTGTAACACCAGCTCTCCTCTTACAGTAACCGCTGACCAGGAAATCGCACACTGCACACCCCGTTTCTTACTTCTGACCTATTTGTCTCCTTCTTTACAGACCTAGCTCATGGGGTTGTCCTCACTCGTTTTTGCAAGGAGGAAACTAGCCTACATTTCTCTCTCCAGACATAATTATTTTAGCACTGGGGGCATGGCAGCTAAATGGGTATAAACCCCTGGGCTGATGCTTAGCTTAGTTTAGGAGTTGCTCTAACTGGATGAATTTTACAGTTGGTAATTAAGAAAACGCACAGGTCCATAACAAAGGAAGTCTCACCCATGGGTTTTGAGGTTTTCCAGCGAGCGCTACCAACTGCAGCCCACACACCTCTCAGTAAGACGTGCGGTTGTACACGGGGCATGCTTCTAAATAAAATGAACAACAATGGTTATTTCCCTCTAACAGCATCATTCTTAGAGTGCGATTGGTTGTAAATACGAGCCTGATTATTTTTTAGGGGCTGGCTTTTGCAATGAAGTAGGTGGCTGGCTTTCATTCCCAGCAATCTAAGAACATGGCAAACAAGTTTGTGCTTCTTGTAAAACAGCACAGTCATATCACCACCAAGAGCAAGTACAGTTCACAGCTGAGGATCAGCTTTTCTAAAGGCTTTGCTCCATTTTAATCCCCTTTAAGTGACAAACCCAGGCCCTGGATGCCCAGCTGAGCATCTCTAGCTCTGAAACATAGCTTGGAGAAGCCTTCAGGGACTCAAGTTGTTTTACCAGGAGGAGAAGACACAGCTCTAGGTACAGCAGCAGTCCTGCAGTGTCTTCTCATAACCTGTTGGGCTAAGCAACCTACTGTCACAGGTAAGTATCTGAGCCTTGTGGCCTTTCCTATTCTTTTCCTCTTCTGTTGGTCTCTCACTAACCTCCTTTCCCATCCCCTTGCCCACCTCAAGCAGGGATCACGTTGTGTAGCAGCTCTCCTGGGGTGTTGGAGGTAGTGTGCTGCAGCGACCTCATCATTGTCATGGGCTGGGAGGGACAGCAGTGTCGTGAACCTGGGTAGATGCCTCCTGGCAGACCTGTGCTTTGACCTACAGATGTGTTGGCCTCAAGATGAAAGTCAGGCTTCTTTGGACCCTTGACAACAGGCAGATGAGGGTGTTCAAAGGGTCTGCAGGACAGGTCAGCCCATTCCACAAAATCATTGCATTTAAAAGTACACAGAAATTGAGTATCTAATGAATGCAAAGGCTGCAAACCCAAAAGGTTGTAACAACACAAGAACTGTTAGTGTTTGTGGTCAGGAAGCCAGAGGAGAAATGGCTTGAAAATTCAGAAGTCGTCTTAGCTTGTTGAGAGACAAAACATACAAAACACTAAGTGAATGAGCGTCATGTGGGTCAGTTCTGTGGGGATATGTGGTTTGGTGCCAACATGATGGGCATAGTTGATGGGATGAATTTCCATATCTGCTGTGAATTCTGGCTGTCCTGGGAGATGGCCTGGCAGATCAGACCAGAAACTGGCTCCCATGTCACCATCATGGGTTAAAATCATAGAATCATAGACTGGCCTAGGCTGGAAGGGTCCTTAGAGATCATCTCGTCCAACCTCCCTGTCATGGGCAGCGATGCCTCTCAACTAGATCAGGCTACTCAAGGCTCCATCCAACTTGGCCTTGAACACCTCAAGGGAGGGGACAGCCACAATGTCCCTGGGCAATTTATTCCAAAGTCTTGCCGCCCTCAGACTGAAGAATTTCTTCCTAAAATCTAATCTCAATCTATTCTCCTTCAACTTAAACCCATTTCCCCTTGTCCTATCACTGGACACTCTTGTAAAAAGTCCCTCCTCAGCCTCCCTGTAGGTTCCCTTCAGGTACTGGAAGGCAGCTATTAGGTCCCCCCGAAGTCTTCTCTTTTCAAGACTGAACAACCCCAGCTCCCGCAGCCTGTCCTCGTAGCAGAGCTGCTCCAGCCCCTGGATCATCTTTGTGGCCCTGAGACTTGTCTTGATCTCCTTGTTTTGTATCCTTCTTCATCTTACTTCTTTGCTCTCTGATATTTTTAACCTTGTGCTTAAGAAGAATCCAGATGTGTGGCTAAAGTCTTATCTTCTACAGCACTGTAATAAGGCAGGGACAAAAAAAAAAACAAACAACAAAACTGCTTAAAACGTCTGTGATCACCTGCTACTGCTTGGCTGGCTCCAAGCTGTTGGTAGTGGTGGGACTGTGTGGTGGTGGATTTCAGGAGCTGAGAAGATGCCAACCAGGCTCAGCACCAGAAACAAACCACGCCTTCTGTCTATGCTACTCACAAAAACATTTTCCATCTTTGCTAACTATTCCCCATACTTCCAGGGCTGGATAGTGGTAGCAGCTTCCAGTCCTCAGCTCTGCAGATAAACCTGTTTCTGCTTTCTGTTTAACTTTTTTTTCCCCCATTTATTTATTTATTTTTTTTCCATCAGAAAGCAAGCTCAGTTTTTCCACAGAAATGTAACTTTGACAAAAGCTTAAATACCTGTTTGATGCTCTTTTGAAGGTCGCAGACTGAGTAGACTCTACTCAGAGTACTGTTATCTAGGCACAGCTTTCTATGAGAAGGTTCCAGTGGTTTTATCAGTATAAAGTGCTGTGCTGCTGTTTTACTTGAGGAAACATAATATGCTTGTATCATGATAAGGGATCTCTGTTTCAGTAAATGAACAGAAATGGTTTATCTTCTCTCTAACTTGCACCTACAGTTTTTGAGGTTTGCTTTTTAGTTCAGACTTCTGAAACCTGTACTTCTGGCCTCCTTCATCCCATAGAGCTTGCCAGACAGTTGAATCTCTATCACCTTTTACAATATCTGGAATCTGTCCAGCTTGCTCTAATAACTGGCAATGAAGAACATGGTTATCTGATCATTTGCTACACAAATCCAGTTTCAGAATTCCCTTTTTGCTGAGTTTTACTGGCTTCTAAGGCGTGGCTGCTCAGATTTTTCAAACTGATGTGAAACTGAGAAAGGCGGCAGTACTGGACTGGAAATATTTGTCTCAACGAGGGTTACGCAGGAATTCCTTCCCTGCAATGACATCATTAATGGACATCAAATAAATAGGAATTTGCACTGAAATGCTCCAGAACAAGAAAAAGCAAGTTTTACCTATTGAACTTCAAACTGATAAGAGCTGTGAAAAGGTGAAAAAAGGATCATAGGCTCATAGAATGATTTGAGCTGGAAGACACCTTTAAAGATGATCTAGTCCAACTCCCCTGCAGTGAGCAGGCACATCTTTAACTAGATCAGGTTGCTCAGAGCTCCATCAAGCCTGACCCTGAATGTCTCCAGGGATGGTGCATCTAACCACCTCCCTAGGCAACCTGTGACAGTGTTTCACCACCCTCACTTCAGAAAATTTCTTCCTTATATCTAGTTTGAAACTACCCACTTCCAGTTTAAAACCATTACCCCTTGTCTTATCACACCAGATCCTGCTAAAGCAGTTGTCTCCATCTTTGTTAAAAGCCTCCTTTAAGTACTGGATGGCTTCAGTAAGGTCTCCCTGGAGCCTTCTCTTCTCCAAGCTGAACAACCCCAACTCTCTCAGTCTGTCCTCGTAGCTGAAGTGTTCCAACTCCCTGATCATCTTCATGATCCTCCTCTGGACTTGCTCAACAAGGCTCATGTTTTTTCTGTGCTGAGGATTCTAGAGCTGGACA
Organism: Apaloderma vittatum; assembly: GCF_000703405.1. Taxonomy (NCBI): domain Eukaryota; kingdom Metazoa; phylum Chordata; class Aves; order Trogoniformes; family Trogonidae; genus Apaloderma; species Apaloderma vittatum. Next base: position 10,364 of record NW_009719850.1, read on the forward strand.
CAGTGTTACAGGGTCCTTCTCTCTTTGGTCTCCTGTCATGATCATTATTGATTGAAGCCATGAACTTTTGCCCAGAGAAACAAAGGCACTGAGTTTAGGAAGAATTTCTTTACCGAAAGGGTTGGCAGCCATTGGAACAGGCTGCCCAGGGAGGTTTTTGAGTTGCAATCCCTGGAGGTGTTTAAGAGATGGGTAGATGTTGTGCTGAGGGACAGGATTTAATGGTGTTGATAGGGTTAGGACAAAAGTTGGACTCAATGGTCTTGAAATTCTCTTCCAACTGAAACTGTTCTATGATTCTATGATCCTGTGATTAGTTGACCTCATGGCAAGGTGCATTGTTTTGGAATTATTCTCCACCTTTCCAACCGAACACAACAATGCAAAGGATGAACTCTTAGCTCATGATGCCTAGAGTTACAAGAGAACTTGTAGTAGAAAACAGTCTTCAGGCCAAATGAATCCAGGTGATTGTACTATTAAATGTTTTTGCAGGAGCATGTGCAACAGCCAAGCAGCTTGCAACGGTGAGCATGAAGTTGACACGCGGCCAAGTAGATAAAACATGTTGTGTCCTAATGCATGGATTTAACTAGGTTGGTAAATGGTCCAAGGGAGAATGATGCTGCTGGAAGGGGGACTGGTGCATTTTGCAGCTCGTCAGCAGAAAGCTGTTAGCGTTTTGATACTCCAACAGCGTCATTGCTCGTTGATCTGGTTCTGACTTTTTCCACACAGTAGCTCTCTCTCAGCGTTGCTAACTCATCTCTGTTACTGGTGTGCCAACTCCAGCTAATGGCACATGACTACCAGGTAATAAAGGGTGGGACTTATTGTAATTTTAACTCTTAGAAGTTACTTGAATTGCTGAGGACAGTTTGCCAAAACTCCTTCTATAGCAAGTAGTAGGACATTGAAACATTATCTAATGGACAAGGCAGTCAGCTCTATTCCAGTTTTCCTAGACTGATATGTATATATCTCCTTGAAAGCCTCAAAGGATGAGTGTTCCTTGATGGTTTTTGGTTTTTTTTGGCAGTCTATTCTCATTCTTAATATTCTTGGGACAGTCAGCTGGAACTTCAGGACCTGCAGGAGACTTTTAGGAAGAAGAGCTGGAGATAAGGTAGGAAACTAAGTTAGAAACAGATATACTGCTAGATACCTACATATGGGCAACACTATATCAGTGTTTGAAGGCGTCTAAAGGTGCAGACAATTCATTGTTGCAATTGCAGATACTGTCATCACACAATGCTCATTAATGTTTCCCTGGAGCAGTGCATATCTGCTGGGTCAAGGGAATGGATGAAGCCTGTGGCCGTGCTGTGAGTTTAGGTTATAGGCTGACCCACTTGATTTTGCCTCATTAGGGAGGATTTATGCTCATGAGCATAGCTGAAGGGAATAATCCCCTGCACCAAAAGGTGGCATGATCCCTTCTCCAGTTAGCACAGCTGGATCTGAAGAACGTGCTTTCATAGAACCATAGAGTCATAGAAACATAGAATGTTTGGGGTTGGAAGGGACCTCTAGAGATCATCTAGTCCAACCCCCCTGCCAGAGCAGGATCACCCATGCCAGCCACACAGGAACGTGTCCAAGTGGGTTTTGAAAGTCACAAAAGAAGGAGACTCCACACCCTCTCTGGGCAGCCTGGGCCAGGGCTCCGGCACCCACACAGTAAAGAAGTTTCTGTTCATATTGAGGTGGAACTTCCCATGTTCTAACTTAAATCCATTATTCCTTGTTCTATTGCTGGGCACCACTGAGAAGAGATTGTCCCCTTCCTCTTGACCCCCACCCCTCAGATATTTCTGTACGTTAATAAGGTCCCCTCTCAGCCGTCTCCTTTCAAGGCTGAACAGCCCCAGTTCTCTCAGTCTCTCTTCCCAGCAGAGACGTTCAAGTCCGTTGATCCCCCTCGTAGCTCTCCCCTGGAGTCTCTCCAGTAGGTCCCTGTCTCTCTGGAACTGGGGAGCCCCAAACTGGACACAGTATTCCAGGTGTGGTCTCCCCAGGGCAGAGCAGAGGGGCAAGAGAACCTCCCTAGCCCTGCTGGACTCACTTTTTTTAATGCTCCCCAGGATCCCACTGGCCTCTTGGCCACAAGGGCACGGTGCTGTCCCAGGGACAACTCACTGCCCACTGGGACTCCAAGGTTTTTCTCCATGGGGCTTCTTTCCAGCAAGACATCCCATAATCTGCACTAGTCCTTGGTGTTTCACCTGAGAGGTCCTTGCCTCTCATTAGGGACTTGCATCCCTGATCTCTGCATCTCTAGAAATTCTGTGTTTGCTGTTGCATTTGCCAGTGGTGTTTTAGCCAGCACCGGAGAAGGATCACATCTCCCTGAGATAACATCAAAAAAAACATCCCTGTCTTCGCAAACCAGATTACCTTTCGAAACACAGAATGTTTTCATCTGAGCACTTTTAACCCAAACGTGCTTTAAATAAACCCATCTGCAGTGCCAGACATCCGCCTACGCGATTGCGGTCGAAGCGCTGTGTCAGCGCGCTCTGTTTGAAGCACCGACTGCTGGCAGAGAATATATGGGAAAGTCATGAGTGTGGAGAAAACTATGGTTGCAGTTAGCAATGCGTGGTTAATTGCTTCAATTATCCACCCGACTCACACGCTTTTCCTTGTGTACCCGGGTAGTGACCCTGCTCTGCAGAAAACATGTTGAAATGGATTGGACAGAAATTCACAGATAAAAAGTTAAAACAGATTAAAGCCAAAACTCAGCAGTGGAAATGCACTTGCCATTTTAAGAGGTGAGAGTTACTTTCACCACCTCCAAAGAAGCATTCAAAGTGTTGTGTTGACCCTATCTTTACCAATTCCTTTCCAATCAGATAATTAGGTGTGTAACTGGTTAGGTCACCCACTGCTTTTTTTGCTAGTCTGTCCTTAATGTGAATCTGTTGGATGTCACTTGTTAAGTAATTTTCCTCCCAATATCTTAGTTTCTGTGTAAGTAAAATGGTGTTTGTGATACAAGGCCTAGCTTTTCTAGAGGGTTTATGTCCTGCTGCAGCAGAGGAAGAGGGTACCAGGGGAATTTGAGGTTTTAGAATCATGCAAATCTCTTATATGCTCATAACTGAATTGAGTGATTTCTTATCAAAAAGAGTTTTTCAGACAGAAAGGAGAATACCACAGAGTTATTTACCGTGTTTTTATTATACAAAGATAAATAAGCAGATACACTTTCACTAACTTTTCCATCAGCATAAATAGAATTACATAAATAAACGTTTCAAAGTGTAAACTAAAGATGTGTAAGGATTTCCTATTACTTTCTCTGCCTGGCACACGAAGCTGACTGAATTCTGAATCCACAAAGTTCAAGATTTTTGGGAAAAGTAATTTTTTTTTTAAACTGAGGTTTTGTTTTTAGTATATTCTGATAGATTCTAGCTAATCATTATGGCTTGACTTAATTTTGTGGAGATAGAAGGCAGCTCTTCCGTTTCATTGCTCTCCTCTGTATTACCCTGCTCTTACATTACTGTCTCCCTTTAAGCCTGGTGTCGGATCAAGGGGGTGACACACGTGCAGCCCACGGTGATTATTTTCTTCTCAAACCGGTATGACTGGTGGCAGCCCTTCTGCTCCCGCCGGAGGACGAGGATCTCCTGTTTGATGGGGACGGAGTTGAGGCTGTGGTCCAGCTGCCCGTTCAAATTCACGCACCTGGAGTGGCGGCACTCGGCGTCAGCAATCATCCGGGGGAAACGGTTGTGGTCCTCGTCGATTCTGTAAGTTGACATGAAAAGAAGTGTTTGAAATGGAAATGCTGCTGCATCTCTGGAGACATGATAGTCTGGATCGCTATGGACTCCCATCTCAGGAACCTGTACCTCCTGGGAGATCACCTATGAAGGGGTAATAGACCCTCCACTGCTGCAGATTTTTAAGAAATTAAGTGCAGGTTGGTAAATACTGCAATAAGACAAGCATGCCAGGACTGCATGCAACTGCCATTGCAAAGAACTTGCTTCAGATAGGCACTGACTTTGAAAAACTGATTAGAAATTATTTGAACTTCCCAGCATGTCAGACTAAGGGACCCAAAGAACTTCAGCTCCCCCTCCAAACCATGAAACTTTCTTGGGGCCTGATGCTGATGCTATCAAACCACTGTTGAATGCGGTGCAGTGTTAGCTCTCCAAGGTATTTTTTATGATGTCTTAGGTAAAGAGTATTTTTGCCCTGATATACAATATACACATAAATTAACTAAATTACGAAAGTAGTTTGCTTTGCCTTATGTGTGTTGGCCTATGCCACGCTTTGCCTCTGTGCTCCTTTCTGTATTATCTTTCAAAGAGGATTATATGGAGTGCAGATCCCTTTGTATTTCCAAAATCTACTCTGAAAACAAAGATGTAGGCATAACCTTGGCATCATTCTTGACCACTGCAGCCAGTGTACTTCTAGACTGCAGGGACAGAGATCATACCTGTAATCCCACGGAGACAAAGAGCGGCTGCTGACATCAGGAGTCGCTTTGGTGTCCTGGTTCATGTTGCTGATGCTGATGTTGACTCTTACAGTCTGAGGGAATTTTGAGTCTTTTTGGGTCAGGCATCCAACAGAAGCTTGCTTGAGGAGGCTCTCTGGCTTGAGTCCAGACTGTATCACTTTCCCATAGGCAGAACTGCTGGCGCACAGCACGACCAGCAGCATAAAAAGCAGTGATCGGACCTGAAAACATTTAGTGCATTTAGGACAGAAAGCAGGTAATGTCTCTTGTGTGCAGCTGGGAAATCCATCCAGAGGCAGCCTTGCTGGGAGTTAAAGCCTATACTGCAGGTTGGAGGAATTATGGGAAAATGTACCATGTATCCCTTCTACTCTTGCTTTCGTTAACCAACTATTAAGGTGCTGACAGGTGTGGTTGTGATCTGATTAGGCTGTAATTTGGTGGCAAAAAAATATAAATCACAGAATCATAGAATGTTCGGGGTTGGAAGGTACCTCTAGAGATCATCCAGTTCAACCCCCTGCCGGAGCAGGGTCACCCAGGGCAGCCCCACAGGAACGTGTCCAGGTGGGTTTGAAAGTCTCTGGAGGAGACTCCACAACCTCTCTGGGCAGCCTGGGCCAGGGCTCTGTCACCCTTACCATAAAGAAGTTTCTCTTCATGTTGAGATAGAACTTCCCATGTTCTAACTTAAATCCATTATTTGTTGGTCTATTACTGGGCACCACTGAGAAGAGATTGTCCCCTTCCTCTTGACCCCCACCCCTCAGATATTTCTATACATTAATAAGGTCCCCTCTCAGCCGTCTCCTTTCAAGGCTGAACAGCCCCAGTTCTCTCAGTCTCTCTTCACAGCAGAGATGTTCAAGTCCCTTGATCACCCTCGTAGCTCTCCCTTGGACTCTCTCCAGTAGGTCCCTGTCTCTCTGGAACTGGGGAGCCCCAAACTGGACACAGTATTCCAGGTGTGGTCTCCCCAGGGCAGAGCAGAGGGGCAGGAGAACCTCCCTAGCCCTGCTGGACACACTTTTTTTAATGCAACCCAGAGTAAATTGAAGTTATAGAAAATAATGTAATACAGGAGATAGCAGAAAAGATACAACATCAAAAAGATGCTCTAAAGTTGGGTTTTCAACATTATTTCTTAAGTATGCTGCAGCAATCAATTCACTAATATATCTGGACAGCCTCATTGTTGCCCCGCTCTGGTGATATTCAGCATCCTCTCATTTACATTTGTTTCAATTATTCATGGTTTAAACAAGCATTTCAGAGGTTGATGGAGATCCTCATTCCTGACAGCCACCTGTAAGAGCTTAAGTATGTCTCTGTCAAATGGGGAGAAATGAAACACAACGCAAGTTCTTACCAGTGAAGCACAAAAGGTCAGAGACATCTTCCTGCCTTCTCTTACTGCGCTGATGCTTGTGCTGGGGTCTGCTGAGCTGAAGATGTTTGGGCACATTTGCTGCTGGACTTTTTATAAGGGCTTCTCTGCTGTCCCAGTTAATTTGGAGTAGGTGTTTTCTTCCCAGCCTTAACTGTGGTTTCTGACCATAAATTAAATTAAGAAGTGTATGTATATATATTCCATTAACGCAGGTGGAAGACAGGATATGGGCTCACCCTTTCTTAGATGTATAGATGATGTCATTGCCTTATCCAAGTCACTCAAGTAGTAACAAACCTCAACGATGATACTAGAAAACCACCAAAAAAGTGGCACTCGCTGTGGTAAGCAAGTGAAAACTACACCTGGGAGTTGTTACCTAGTCAAACATGAGTCGATGCTCTTCATGGTTTTGCCTGGGAATGCTGTAGGTATCCCAAACACTAATGTCACTGCTACTGCCAGATTGGAACTGTTTGCCACTAGGTCAGCCTGATGTCTTTTCACCCCAAGTGGGGCAAATTTGGCCAGGTGTCCCCCATCTAATTGCTCTCTAATACTTGCCGTGTGCTGTCACATGTCTGCAGAGCTAGGTTCCTTCTCAAGCACCTATTTTCTCAAATTTCCTAGTCTGGATCAGGCTATTTTTATTCATGGCTACACTTGAGGTGTGATATATCGGTTCTGATCAGAACGCTTTGTGACAGTGGGTTCCCAAATTCAGTCATTCTCCACCTGGGAAAATAATCCAAACGTGGATATTGGTTTTCATTCAGGCTCTTGTGCTATGAGACAGGGCTTTGTTCCTAAGGAAAGGATTCCGTGAAGTGTGATGGACATAGTTAAAATTTCAGTTCTTAAATTAGGGGAAAGCATAGAGGCATTCAAGAGAGATCTTGTAAAGGCTGTGAGATGCAAAATGACTCCTTGTAGACAGGAAAACTAGAAGAAACTGCACGCACCTCCTCCATAAATAGGTTATATAGGTATAATAGGCGATAGCTTGCTGCACTTGAAAATATATTTGCCTGCAGGAAAAGAGGGACTCTTCATCAGAGGGTGTAGTGATAGGACAAGGAGTAAGAGTTTCAGATTGAAGAAGAGTAGATTTAGATTAGATATTAGGAATAAATTCTGTGTGGGTGGTGAGACACTGGCACAGTTTGCCTAGACAAGTTGTGGCAGCCTGGAAATGTCCAAGGCCAGGTTGGACAGGGCTTTGAGCAGCCTGATCTGGTGGGAGATGTCACTGCCCATGGTAGGGAGGTTGGAGTGAGATGGTCTTTAAGGTCCCTTCCAACACAAACCATTCTGTGATTCTATATTGGGAGCTAAAATACCCTCCATTGTGTAATCCCGAGGCATCATGACTCCCTGTGTCCCAGCCCTGTGCCCTGAGTGACAGTGATCAGCGATCCTATGTAGCCTGTAATCCCACCTTGCAGTCTCTCCATCTTTGTAAGTCCAATATACTGCAGCAGTGATGTACCCTACCATGTTAGTATATAAACATGCAATATTTAAACCCACGCACTCACACAGATCAGCTCCATTTGATATCATGATGGTCAGGATTCCCTTCACCCACTCAATGCTATTTTTCTAGGATTTCAGTTGTAACGGGGCTGTAGACCTGGAGAGGTTGGACTGCTTCAAAGCTGCGTCCCCTTGTGACTTTGGGACGTTATTGTTGCTCTAGCTAATGGCAACTGACTTGGTTTTGTTCGTGAGAGTTTTTTTTTAATTTTAGGTTTTTTTAGGCAGATATCTTGATGAGCCCTAAATGCTCATTAAAAGCTGAAAAAGACCTTGCCTGTAAGGGGGGATGTCAGCATTCACTTCCCTTGTCTGCTTTCATGGATTTAAACCAAAAGTTTCTAGCAAGTAGAATCATAGAATCATAGAATCATAAAGGTTGGAAAAGACCTTTAAGATCATCAAGTCCAACCTACAGCCCTAAATATTTTGGTCACTGGGATTGACAGGATTCTGTGGGACAGGCTGCTTCTGTGGCATCATTCAATATCCTTCACTGTGAGAGCTCAGAGCTCTGTGCAGTCAGTGGTGAAGCAGGGATGTGAAAATTTTGGATAAAGCAGACACTGGACCGAGGACTAGAAACCTGATGCCTCTCCTAGGCAAAAACCCCAGTGTCTTCTTGCCCCTGGTAAAATTTAATGGCACGGCTAATTAGGACAACATAAGGAAAGACTCTCCACCCAGAGTGCTCCAAAACCCAGGGGTTTGCCTCAAATCTCTCAGGCTGCAGCTTCGCAGGTAACGATGTTGATCGTAATGAACTGTGACATGTGATAAACCAGCTACTGCCATTCTCTCTGGTGAGGTTCCTGAAGAGCAGGTGGATGATGGACAGACCCAAGGGTGCTGCTCGTAGGCTGAATTTCAGAGAGATTCTTGACAAAGGGGCTAACATTTTAGAAAAGAGAGGATGAACATCGAGTCTGTTCTTCTCTAATATTTCTTTCTTAGGAAATCGCTCTCCTCACTTTTTTTCTGACAGTTGGTTATGGGTATCTAGGATATGCATCATAAACACTCAGTGTAAGAGCTTTGATCTGCTGATGCATACCTCTTCTCAGGTCTAATTTTGGTGATGTTTTCAGGGGAAGATCATGCAAATAAGGTGTGTTTTTTACATTTGCTTAATACTTACGAGTAACTGCAAATGTTACTCACCTTATGCCATCCACAGGAGGATGTAAAAAAGGGTAGCAATTGGTTTGTGGTTTCTGGGATAACCGTGACCTACATCAGCTTGTTTAAAAGATGCTGATTCTTGAAAAGTTAAATGTATAATTCAGTTTCCCTCTTAGAGTTAGAGTTGTACAGTTTAAAGGAAATGGTTCCCTCAGAAGGGGTTTTCTCTAGTGCCATTTACTGAAACATCCATTCAAAGTGGGTCAGTTAAATTTTCAATTTTAGAAGTAAAAAGCAATTTCACAAACTTGCAACATAGTGGAAGGTGGGGCTCGGTGACCCTGAGCCTAAAACCAGGCTTGTCTACTCTGAATGTGTCAGTGGTTTGGGTTACCGCAGTACTTGAAAGGTGAGTATTGGACCATCCAAACATGGCTAACGTAGCACATGATTGCAGTGGTGAAAAAAAAACTTTCCATGGTTTATTCTGACCCACGAATGCGTTCGTTTGCAATTGTCATAGGCAAAATGAGATGATCTCGGGAGAAAATATACCTCTTAAAATGTTTCCACTAGGTCTGAATTATACAAATGAAACTCTCACATTTCCAGGATTTTTCTGAGTTCCGGATAATTATTTTCCAGTTTTCCTGGTCTGAACTGAAAACAAAAATTGAACACAATTTTCCCCATGAGATTAGAGTTTACCACATGGGATTTTTTTTTTATTCTGACACTTAGCTCTCTAAACATCTGGAAACTGGGACACTAACAAAACCCTACTGAAGCAAAAAAAAAAAAAAAAAAATTATCTAAAGCCTTTGGAAATGAAACCTAGCCCTCCTCTGGACTCTGGTGAAAGCTTTCTTTAGATTAAGTTGATACTTAACTACTTTACCCAACTGAGATCCTTCAGGCACCCAAATCTTGGTGGGTTGGCCTTGACGACACTTTCTCCCCTCAAAGTCACAGTGTGAGTCAGTGCCAGAGCTCTGGTGTCCTAAACGAGCTTGCTGTAAATTAAACTTTTTTTTTAAACAACTTTTTTTTTTTTTCAGTTGCTATCAGTTAAGTTTTTGCTACTTCTGGAAATTAAGGAGCTCTTCTGTTTACATGTAGGAAGATATTTACTTATTTTTTCTTGTTGGAGAGAATGTATTTTCTTCCTCTTGAATGCATATCCTTATAAACCCCTCTAAATGAAACAACACTCTTCCTACATGCAGGAGCACTGTGCATTATGGAGGTAATATCTAGGATATCAGTGATTAAATTGATCCTGCGGCCAGGGGTTAGCTGAAAGAAACTCAGACCTCAGCAGGGCAGGGCTCTGGGCATCCTGATTAAACATTGAAGGTTAATTTTAGTTTAGTTTAATTTAATCTTTCTCTGAGTGGATGGTTGGATCAGAGATGTACAAACGTAACCTTCAAACTGGTTAAATCACTGCACCCTTCTCTTGCCCCTTAATCTTTGTACAAGAGACATGAGGAAAAGGGTATAGTAAGTTTTTTCCTCTACTAAACACCTCTACTTTTCCTCCTCAGCAGCTACAGCAGAAATTATCATCTCCTACTGCATGTCTAAATCAATAACTTTGAAATTATTCATCAGCTGTGGTGGCTGTCCGTGGTTGACACCTCTCTTGCGTATCTAATAGATATTCAGTCACCGGGGAGTCAACATAAAGGAGGTTGACTGCTAGATATAAGGAAGATATTTTTTACAATGAGGGTGACGAAACACGAGCAGATTGCCTGGAGAGGTGGTAGATGCCCCATCCCTGGAAACATTCCAGGTCTGGTTGGACGGGGCTCTGAGCAACCTGATCTACTTGAAGATGTCCCTGTTCATCTCAGAGGGGTTGGACTAGATGACCTTTAAAAGTCCCTTCCCTCCGAAAATATTCTGTAATTCTATGAATTAATTTTTTGATTGTTGTTTGGAGGGACATGGGAAAGAGATAGCTTCTGGATATGTTAGCTAAAGCTAATGACTTGCAGGAACCTCACACGTGCTCTGTGGTAATTAATAAATCACAGAATCACAGAGTGTTCGGGGTTGGAAGGGACCTCGAAAGATCATCTAGGCCAGCCCCCCTGACAGAGCAAGATCACATCAGGCAGCCACACAAGAACACGTCCAGGCGGGTTTTGAATGGCCCCAGAGAAGGAGACTCCACACCCTCCCTGGGCAGCCTGGGCCAGGGCTCTGGCACCCTCACAGTGAAAAAGTTTTTCCTAATATTTTTGTGGAACCTCCTGTGTTCCAGCTTGTACCTATTGCCCCTTGTCCTGTCATGGGACATCACTGAGCAGAGCCTGGCTCCGTCCTCCTGACACTCCCCCTTTACGTATTTATAAACATTTATGAGGTCACCTCTCAACCTCCTCTTCTCCAAGCTAAAGAGACCCAGCTCCTTCAGTTCCTCACCAGGGAGATGGTTAACTGTAATGTCTGGGTAAGTGGAGACGGGCTTTGTGCCAGTTCGAGGTGAGTGCAGGATGTGACTGCTCAATTTGCAGCTGGACCCTGAGCAGCAGCAGTATCACCAGTTGTGTTATGGTAGGGCCAAAGGATTTGTTGTGAAGCTGGGCCAGATTAGCACCTGACATCTGATGAAGAGAAGAATATCTCTTGGCCAACACAAGTTACTTGTCTGTGTGCAAGGAACAGTTTGAAAAATTCAATGACTGGCTAGTGTGAAGAGATCAAGGATGAAACCAAATTGCTGGAGGTGGTAAAGATATTCCTTGAGCACAGATAGTATAATGTGTCTCCATTTTTTTTTTTTTTTGTGGTTATCAAGGATGTTGACGACCAAATAGTTTTGTTATTAGTTAAAGTCCTCTCTGACAATGCCTTATTTTCATGGCCTCAAAAGCATCTTGTGGCAACACATTTCATAGCCAGGTGCAAACTGTATGAAAAGAAACACTTTATGCATTAAATTGGCTCGTATTCAAGCTGGTAGAATGGTTTATACAAACAATTAACTCATTTTGAAATTCTCTGTTTGCTGTGCTATCTGCTCGCATCCTGTGTCTCGCCCACACCTTGGCCCCAGAGAATGGCAGAAAGAGGGTGAAGAAGGATTTTAGGGTCCTTGCTGCTGCTCCTCCTCACCTCGCAGCTCCTGTCCACAACATTTCCCACATGGCCACCTGAAATTACAGCTGCTACATGTTGAAATGTTTATTTTCCATCCCCATTAGGGATAAGTTTTTCTTGTCTCTCTCCCCTCTTTGGTCACGCTTTCAAGATCTTTCAACATTATTTTTTTTTCTTGCTCTGCTTGGAAGGGTCTCCACTTCACTCATCCATCCCTTGCAGAAAGATGCTCCAAACTCAAGACAATTCATCCTCATGGTATTTGAATGTCCTGAAGCTCGCAGACACTCTGATAGGCAGGGACCTGGAATATGGCACCTCTTCACTGCTGCGGTGCTGAGAAACTATCTGGTTTGCACAAAATTAGTGTTAGATTTCCAGGCAGTCTGTGTCCTACCCGTTACAAAATATATATTCTTCCTTTTTGGGACCACTGCAATTTAAATTCATCTGAAATAAAGTAAATTCTGCAGGTTGCCAGGAAGCCCGTGGTATATTCATTGTTATCTCAAAACCAGTTAGTTGCTAGATTTGACAGCCTCTTTCGCCTCAATCTACACACACTTTTTTCTGCAGTAAATAAGGAGTAGCTGCACTGGAGTGCTCAGAGTTTCCAAAACTGAAAATCTGTGACAAACAGGAAGAAAAACTTGCCAAAGGCTTCTCCAAAGAACATCTGAAAGTCAGTTCTTTACATCATCCATTGGGAAAATGTCCATCTGAACATCAAGCCATTGACCACTACCCTCTGGGTGCAACCAGCCAACCAATTCCTTATCCAGCCAACAGTCTACCCATCAAATCCATAGTTCTCCAATTTAGAGAGAAGGATCTTGTAGGGGACTGTGCCAAAGGCCTTGCATAAGTCCAGATAGATGACATCCACAACTCTTTCCTTGTCCATTGATGCAGTCACTCCACTGTAGAAAGCCACTAGGTTGGTCAGGCAAGACTTGCCTTCGGTGAAGCCATACTGGTTGTCTTGAATCACCTCCTTGTCCTCCACATACCCTAGCAGAGCTTCTAGGAGGATCTGTTCCATGATCTTCCCAGGCACAGAGGCGAGGCTGATCAGTCAGTAGTTCCCAGAGTGTTCCTTTCCTCCTTTTTTAAAGATGGATGTAATGTTTCCCTTCTTCCAGTCACAAAGGACTTCACCTGACTGCCGTGATTTTTACAATATCATGGAGAGTGGCAACTACATCAAATTGCCTCAGGACTCTGGGATGCATCTCATCAGGTTCCATAGACTGATGTAAGTTTAGGTTCCTCAGGTGGTCATGAACCTGATCTTCAGTTACAGTGGAAGGGACTTTGTTCACTTAGTCCACATCTTGTGGTCCTTCAGCTTGGGAGGCGTGAGGTTGCCAGTGAAGACTGAGGAAAAAAAGATACTGAGAACCTCAGCCTTCTCCTCATGTCTTGTTCCTAGCTTGCCATCCATGCTCAGCAGGGGTATAAACTTTCTCATGAGGATGAAATTTAGCCCTGTATAGCTTGGTCCCCAGTGTGATGAAGCAGATGTGGTACTTAGTGATATTGTTTAGTGGTGGAACTGGCATTGCTGGGTTAATGGTTAGACTCAATGATCTTCAAGGTCTTTTCCAACCCAAATGAAGTGGAACATCACCCTTATGAGGAAAGGCTGAAGGAGCTGGGTCTTTTTAGCTTGCGGGAGACTGAGGGGTGACTAAGGGGTTTGTAAATATGTAAAGGGGAAGTGTCAGGAGGACGGAGCCAGACTCTTTTCAGTGATGTCCAATGACAGGACAAGGGGCAATGGGTACAAGCTGGAACATAAGAGGTTCCATAAAAACATTAGGAAAAACTTTCACTGTGAGGATAACCGAGCACTGGCACAGGCTCAGAGAGGTTGTGGAGTCTCCTTCCTTGGAGACATTCAAAACCTGTCTGGACGCATTCCTGTGTGACCTACTGTAGGTGATCCTGCTCTGGCAGGGGGGTTGGACTAGATGATCTTTCTAGGTCCTTCCAACCCCTGACATTCTGTGATTCTGTGATTGCGTCATTCTGTGATTCTGTCTTGCAATGAAACTTGCTTCTTTGGGAACGCTCACAGAAAACAATGTACAAAAGAGAATCCGACGCTACAATCCTCAACCATATCTGGACAGGGACTGAAATAGAGGGAAGAAGAAGTATAATCGTTAAACAGAAGCAACGACCCCGCAATCTCAGTTCGCATCTGCAAAAGGCGCTTCTAGGGCTGCGACGATGCTCATAAGATTTGGGATATTCCTTGCCGAGCTGCTGGGAGGAGGGGAAGCAGTCCTCACCATGCAGGGCATCACGCAGTGCCCGTGAAACTATCTTGACATTTTGGTGCAATGTGACGTTGTGGGAAAAAGACTCGCGTGGAGCACTGAGAGGTTGGTTCTCGGTGCTGAAATGTCAGCCCTTAGCCGGTAGCTGTGCGGCCACCAGATTTTGCTCCACCACCCACTGCTTTCAAACCAAATTAGGTTCAGAAAATGAGTTTTCTCACTGACGCACTCACTGTACCTATATCCCAGTGCTCAAGCTGAGGGCTGCCAGGCAGGGTTGATAAGTCAAGCTGTGGAAATAAAGTTGTTTCCACTGTGGCCATTTGCCTGCTGCCAGGTGTAATCTGAAAACTCAGTTGTTCACCATCTCATTCTAAGAAGTCAAGCTCTTTTTTTTTTTTTTTTTTTAATCTTTCATAGAGAAATGACTCTAGGCCAGCACATTTTGTGTGCAAGAAAGTGTCAGGATTCAAAAGCATTAAAGAATAAGTGACTCACAGTGGTTTTGATGAGAGTTGTAAGTGTGTGGTGGGGAGCCTAATTTTTGAGCTCCTTCAACTAGCTGGAGTTTGAGTTGAGGTTTGTGTTTGGTTTTTTTTTTAATTAAGAAAAGGAAATTAATCATTTTTGCAAACATATGCAAATTCTGACCACAACACAATAGTTTCCAGAATTATCCTAGGCAGAGATTTCAGAGAATAACCACTGCAGAAGGTCTCCTCCTCCGAAATTTGTGGCCTCACAGTGATAGGGTTGAGGCAGCGGGTGGGTGAGAGAAGCCTGCTGTCCAATTTTAACCTGAATGATTCCTTTTAGACAGACCTGATCACCTCTGCGCTGATGTCACGGCTACAGGGGTAAAGCAAATAGGTTTATGCCAGGACCTTCTATCTCTCTACAACTACGTAAAAGGAGGTGAGGTATTTCTCCCAAGTAACAAGTGATAGGGAATGTCCTCAAGTTGTGCCAAAGCAGAGTTAGAGTGAATATTAGCAAAAATTCCTTCACCGAAAAGGCTGTCAAACACTGGAACAGGGTGCTTAGGGAAGATTAGATGTAGGGAAGAAATTTTTTGCTGTGAGAATGGTGAGGCACTGGAACAGGTTGCCCAGAGAAGTTGTGGAACCCTTCTCCGTGGAAGTGTTCAAGGCCAGGCTGGATGGGGTCTGTCCGAGCTGGTCTAGTGGGAAGTGTCCCTGCCCATGGCAGGGGATTTGGAACTAGATGATCTTTAAGGTGTCTTTCAACCCAAACAGTTCTATGATTCTGATTCTATACCTTCTGATTGATGGTATGGACTAAAACCTTAACTGACAATAGTTCATCCAAGCCATATCCATTGCAGATAGTCATAAAGAGCAAATTAGGATGTGAATCATTTGCTTGTAGAAGACTTGATCAGATAACTTACTTGTTTCATCAGATAATTTCTTTGAAAAGGATAATTAAAGTAGCTCTGTCAGAGTCGGGTTTTATTTGTAGCTGCAGCTGATAAACCTCCCAGCCAATGAGCTATGTGGCCACAGTTCTCACAAATGTTGTTTAGAAGTACTCCTCGTTGCTAATGGTCCAGTTTAATTTGATCAGAGAGATTATGATGCAGAGGCAGAGGTCTCACACAGATCGCAGAGGGACTGCAATAATCACATGGATCACAGAGGCCTTTGCTTGCCTGTTTCTTCCCTGGGAAATAAGAAATGTCTGTTTTCTCCACTGCAGAAACTTTAGGAAGTGGTGATGGATTATAGGCAATAATGTAAATGTTTGGGCAGGACGGTGCACAAGGTCCTGTCATGGAATACCATGAACTCACGTTGGTGTAGCTGCTCCCTTGTGATTCTGTCTAAGGATAGGAATACTGAAAATGTAAAAGCGTTTTTTAGCATTTTCACTCCAGTGTTTCCAACGACTTTTTCTCTCATGTGCACAGTTCCTAGACATTCATACAGGAGTCTATTCTCCATCTAAAAAGCAATAGAAACATTCTGGTTTTAAACCAATTTTCAAGAAGACTACTTACATGATTTCAACTTTTGAACTACTATCCTTTTAAAAATTGATTGAATTGTGAATTGTTAAAAGTAGTTAAGAGATTAAGAGAAAACAGATTCAGTATTTGATAAAACACATTTGCAGTCAACCAAGTCAGAATTTTTGATTTAAGCAGATATATAAAAAGTGTGAATGACTAACACCAAACTAGAATCTAAACGCACTTTTCAGTTTCATAAACATCATGAAATCACAGAGTCGTAGAATGGTTTGGCTTGGAAGGGACCTTAAAGATCATTGGTTTTAGTTCTTCTAAATCTACCCTCTTTCAGTCTCCTCGTTACTCCTTGTCTCCTCATGGCACTCCCTGGTCAAGAATCCCTCCTCTTCTTTCCTGTTGCCCCCTCCAGGTACTGGAAGGATGCTATAAGGCCCCTCCAGAGCTTTCTTCTCTCCAGGCTGAACAACCCCAACTCTCTCAGCCTGTCCTCACAGGGGAGGTGCTCCAGTGCTCTGATCATCTTCATGGCCACCTGTGGACTATCTCCAATATGTCCATGTCTTTCTTACGCTAGAGACACCAGAGATGAGAGTTGCAGGTGAGGTCACACGGGAGTGGATTAAAGGGGGGGAATCACTTCTCTTGACCTGCTGGCCACACTTGATGCAGCCAGGAGACAGCTGGCTATCTGGGCTGCAAAAAAATGGTGCCAGGTTGTGCTGAGTTTCTCATCAACCAACACCCCCAAGTCCTCCTCTGCAAGGCTGCTCTCAATCCAGCCATTCCCCAACCTCGTTTGGGGTTACCTTGACCCAGGTGCAGGACCTTGCAATTAGCCTTATTGAACTCCATGATCATCATATGGGCCCAGGTCTCCAACCTAGTCATGTCCCTCTGGATGACATCACTTCCCTCCAGAACGTCGACGACACCACACATTTTGGTGCTGTCAGCAAACCTTCTGGGGGTGCACTCGATCCCACAGTTCATGTCACTGGCAAACATGTTAAACAGCACTGGACCCACTACTGACCCCTGAGGAGTGCCAGCTGTCACTGGTCTCCACTTGGACATCAACATTGCCCGTGACTCTTTGAGTGTGACCATACAGCCAATTTCTTATGCACTGAATGATCTGTCCGTCAAATCTATGTCTCTCCAATTTATGTATGGATGTTGTGCAGGACAGAGTCAAAGGCTTTGCACAACTCCAGGTAGATGACATCAGTTGCTCTTCCCTTGTCCCCCAATTCTGTAACTCCATCACAGAAGACCACCAAACTTGTCAGACACGATCTACCCACAGCAAAGCCATGGTTGCTGTCACAAATCACCTCCTTATTTTCCATGTGCCCTAGCATAGTTTCCAGGAGGATCTTCACCATGATGTTGCCAGGCAGAGAGCTGAGACTGACTGACCTGTAGTTTCCTGGGTCTTCCTTTTTCCCTTTTTAAAAATGGAGGTTATCGTCTTTGTGTCCTATCTTTGCTTCAGAAGATCTGTGCCCTTTTAAGAGTACCAATACTCGAAATCAAGTCTCTCCACACAAACCAAACTGTGAAATAAGATACAGACACTCAGGAACAGAGGAAAACCTTACATTGGAGGGAACAAGCCAAATGGGGTAGGAGCAATGAACATTTGGAGAAGAGAAAATAAACGTTATGGAGGCTGAATTTCCTGACTGTTTTTCGCAGTAGCTGTGTATGCCATACAAATACAGGGTTTGCACGCACAGCTGTAAGAAAACTCTGAAGTAATCAGTTAAGGATTTGCTAAAAGCTCTCCCAAAATATTAGATGAATTTGCTCATCTTTATTATTTTTTTTAATCTCTTTTTTCTTTTCATTACTGTGAAGGCCAAAACCTTAAAATTAAATGTGCCTACGCTTCTAACCAAGGTGATAAACCATCTTGCTGCCTCCTACAAGCTTGCAAAACCTGTAAAAAACCTTTGGCACATCCCTGCAGAGACATATACTTGAACTTTTTTGCCTCCTCTAATTCTCAAGAGGCTCCTCAGGACTGGCTCAGGAGATGGCACTAAGCTCTGAGAGCAGCAGAATGGGAGATGCCAGATATCAGAAGGCTTCTGTGGTGCACAAGAGCTGATGACTGATAAACTACTTGTATGAGAGAAGCGGAAGGAGACAAGCAGGCAAAGTACTTAAATGTCTCATCATCCCAGTCTAAAGTTTGCTTGCAAGGGATTCAAGCAGGGTTTTACCATATAAAGTTGCATCAAGCAAAGCAAAATGTTGATTAGATGGTAAGGTGATTGCTTGTCTGTCTTATTTTCTTTCATTTTTTTTTTAGTGAAAGAAGGCTTGGCAGAGGTTTTCTGCGTATCCATTTTTCTCCCCTTAAGGGAGAGGAAAGGACATTTTAAACTGGATTAAATGGTCTCATGGCATGGCAGAACCTGGGTATGGCTGGTGGAAGAGTAGATAAATGGTAGTTGGTCAAGAGGTTGGTTCTAGTCTTTCTCATGAGAGAATCATGAGAAGAAAGGGAAGAAGAGCAGATGCTCTCCTGCTTGGAAAGCAAGCACCAACAGTGGTCCTCCTTGACAAGGATGTTCCAAAGCTTTTGGGTGGTAAGTGGTTTTGAAACACAAAGTGGATTACACTAGGCTTACAGAATTCTTCTGTTTTGAATTTTTCAATGTGAATACATAGACATATATATTAATTTCCTCTGAAAAATATCCTTTTTAGATGAATGCAAAGTTTCCTGAAAACTGACGGTTTTGACAATTAATGACCAGTAAAATCACATTTTATTTTATATCCACAAATATTCTGCAGAATAATCTCAGGATGGATTTGCGCCATGTTTTCCTTTATTGTGAACGGGGAGTTTGCTTAATGCAGAATTGCTGAAGGCAACTTCGAAATGGGACTTCGAAGTGTCTGCAGTAAACAAAAATTGGGTCAATTTTGTACTTTCTGCAAACAAAGGAACTTGGTAATTTCTAAGAGATATTTCTTTCCTGAATTTACTCATCGTTGCTCCTTGTTATCTCACAGTTGCTTGGCTAACACAGTGCAATGGAAGAGTGTGTTCACTTAAGCCAGTGGAAAAAAATCACTTTAGCAGTGAAGAAGTGAAATGAGACGTGGTGACAGTCAAATCATGCGTGTGACATGTGTGTGAAAATGCTGCTGCCTACAGCCCCCGCTGTGCCAGGACTAAGTACGATGGATGCTCTCATCTTACAGAGCTCAGGGGAGAAAGGAGTGAGATATTATCCTGCCCTGTGTGACAGAGAAAGCCAAATCACATTCAGTTCAATGTTGTTTCTTGCTTTCCGAACTGTCTCTTGAGGCACCAGAATGACTCACAAATTCACTGGAAAGCAAAACGAAGCAAAACAGTTTTCTTTCTTTTTATAAGATAATTTGAAATATAAAGAAAACGGAATTTTTATCCTTAGTGAAGCAAGATTTTTTTTTCTCCAGATCATCACTGAACAAAATAAGAGGTTTGAGCATGTAAAAAGAGCTTTCCTTTTAATAATTGTCAGTATTTTTTTACTAGTTTTGTTTTATGGCAGTGGTAAGAGACCTCTTGGTTGCAGCTCTGCGTTTATCAACTGCTGAAAAATGAGAGTAACACAAGTATGTGAAGGTTGTCCTTTGTCCAGCTACTCCAATGCAAAGGATGTTTACAAAGAGGAAACATCACATCAAGAAGTTAAATATTGATTTCGGTCTTATTTCACACATTTTTCCTCACGTCATCGAGCAGGTAGACATCTATACTTGTTCCCCACTCTTATTTCTGACAGTATTTTTCTGAGCTACTTGACTGCCCTAGTTGGCTGAATTTTCTTTTATTTTAAGTTGTTTCAGGTTGAGGTTTTTTATTTTCTCTTTTTTCTTTTTAACAAGGCTACTTTTTTCCCCTTAAAGAAAAGGTAATAATATTTATTTTTTTTATTTCAATCTCAAAACCATCAAAACAACTCTTTAGATTTTTTATATTCAGAATCCCTAATCTTCAAGGTGCTTGGAGTACACAACAAAACCACTTAAATGAACAAAGAGAAAACAACCAAGAAAGAAATCTTAACAGCTCTGAAAGCATAAACTGGAAAAGGAAAAGACAACTACACATGAAAAAGAAAAAAAAAGAAAGCAAAGTGCAGTATTTGAGGGGAAGGACAGCACTGGCTGACAACAGTGTGCTTTGGCGCCCCTGTGTATTTCACAGGTGGGATGTGAGATGTCTGGAAATGCCGTTTGTGTTGGGTGAACTGCGTGTGACAGGAGTCACTGGTTGTTGTTGTCTCAGTTTTTGGTCATTTGGGAAGCCTGCAAGCACTTATTTTATTTCAGGACTTCAGCACAAATCTCTTTGTGAAGCAAGGTTGGATTTAAGCGTGTGTTGTTCTCAGTCCAGAGCCAACTGAGACCTGCTGGGATGACTTTTCCAGCGTTGCTTTTTGCTGTATCTTATTGCTCTAGAGAAAGGTTTTGGCATCTGCTTGTCAGCAAAATCAACACGAAAAAGGATGTAGAGGGATATTCTGTAGAAATGGATTATTGCTGCTTTTCACATGCCTGGGGAACCTCAGTGAAGGTGTAGGGGAGGGGAAAATACTCTGTTTGCTTTCGAACAGAGTTCAGTACAGAGGTCCCAAAAGAAGAACCATAAGAGAGGAGCTGCAAAGGTACAAGGCTATTCTTCCCCTTCCTTCCACAGGCAAAGAAGTCACTGAGCAGTGGAAAGCCCATTTCTCTAGCAAAACTAAATCTTCTACACACTGCACTGGAACTGTTGGATCTTTAGGGCTGGTTTTTATTTTGAATAGGATTGTATTTTGAGACAATGTTTTCTGTCGCAAAAAGCAACCTGAGAAGTAGATGATTGCATTTCCTAAGTCTTGTTTTCTCACTGTATTAGGAGATTCTGAGTATCTACTGCACAACCCATTGCTGCATAGAGGTGGCGTAGCTGTGGGGCAGTGCTGAGGCTGAGCAAACCCAAGTTGTGTAGAGTGGAGGTTCAGCAAGATTTGAAATATTAAAAAAAAATATCCCCTTGTGACTCATCTCCCAGTCTGGTAGCAGTTTGCCTGAAATTATACAAAACCTCCAGGGATTTAGGACCATGAAATGTGGAATCTCTGCTCATGAGGTGGTTAAGATCCATGACATGTCAGTGCTGACACACTCCTTGTTCAT
The DNA here is from genome assembly GCF_000703405.1 of Apaloderma vittatum. Lineage (NCBI taxonomy): Eukaryota > Metazoa > Chordata > Aves > Trogoniformes > Trogonidae > Apaloderma > Apaloderma vittatum. The sequence continues at coordinate 31,486 of NW_009719850.1, forward strand.
GATGAGTTGTGTATCTGGCATGAGAGAGGGAAACTTGGGTTGAAAATTTTGAAATGTTGAAATAATTGGTCTTTTGAACTGAATTTACTAAACCTTTTAGGTTCAGTAGTGCCAGCAAACCCATACAATGTGCATGGCTCTTTCTTTCATCTCAGAAAACCCCCACAATGTATGATGGTGACTTAAAAGCTGGTGTCCTTTTCATTGTCGGTCACACACGTGTCATTCTGTCCAGACTGTTCCCCTGTCCACTGTTGTCTCTTTGTGCTTGCCTTTTCCAAAGAGCATTTAGAAGATGATTAGAGGATGATCAGAGGGCTGGAGCACCTCTCCTATGAAGACAGACTGAGAGAGCTGGGGCCGTTCAGTCTGCAGAAAAAGAGGCTCTGAGGAAACATTATTGTGGCCTTCCAGTATCTCAAGGGGGCTACAAGAAAGCTGGGGAGGGGCTTGTTAGGATGTCGGCCAGTGACAGGACTAGAGGGAATGGATTGAAGCTGGAGATGGGTCGATTCAGATTGGACGTGAGGAAGAAGTTCTTCCCCATGAGGGTGGTGAGACCCTGGCACAGGTTGCCCAGAGAGGGGGTGGCAGCCCCATCCCTGGGAGTTTTTCAGGCCAGGCTGGATGGGGCTCTGGGCAGCCTGATCTAGTGGGGGATGTCCCTGCCCATGGCAGGGAGTTGGAACTAGATGATCTTTAAGGTCTCTTCCAGCCCTGACAATTCTATGATTCTGTAATTTGCCACGGAGTCCTGGCAGCAAGCAAGTTGTGCTCCAGTGCATCTCCATGGGAAAAATGCAAGGACTGGGAAGATCGAGCATCACTGTCCTGCAGCAGAGATCCAAGTTACCTGGGTCAGACTGATGCCAGTCTTTATTCAGTACAGGTTGCCTCCATGCTCCCTTCTCCTCATCCACCCGGGAAAAAATATGGGCATCATGGATGATGAACATCATGGACTTACATTGACATGCATTTGTTTATTTGATTTTATTTATTGATAACTTTGCCTTTTTTTTGAGTGTGTGTGGTGAAGACAAGGGAACAAATTGCTGAGTTAGATATCTAAATGCACTGTCTGTCTCAGAGACTAGGTCAGGCTCTGCCAGCAAAGTCATTTTCAGGTTATTTGACTGTTTTTCTTCCTTTGCTGCAGTGTGGTGTGGATGGGAAAATTCAGAAGATACCTTGAAGAAAGAGGTGTGAGGTGATGTGTGTGTTGTGGGCTAAGTGGCTACTGATAACTGATGCGTTGTTTCCTGTGGGTCACAAACCTTTACCCTGTAGATTACGGTTATTTATAGCTCATTTTTGCTTTAAATAAATAAGAAAAGACATGTAGACACAGTATGCTTTCAAGATTATATTACTCTTGTTCTTTATGATTTTTTATTTTTTAAATTTTAAATACAAATGACTTGGACTGGCAGTAGAACGCGGTATATTTGGTCAGGAAAGGAAACAGAGAAAGTTATGTTAGAACCTTGCGGATTCACACTGGTATGGAAATGTTCTGAACATTGCAGAGCCAGGAAACCTTGTACGCGATATTTTGAGCCTGTGGTAATGCTGGAGCAGACACACATATATGTCCTTGCAGGGGCCAGCACCCTTGCAGTGACAGTTATTTAAAGCAGATTCCTATCCCAAACCTTTTTGGGTGGCTCCTCCACAGATGCACCTCTAGAGACGTTCAGAGAGGTAGTAGATCCATCCAGGAGGAAGGGCTAGTGGGGTCGAACTGAGGTGGAGGGAGGCACATCTTCCTGGTTTGATGTTTTCAACACTGCTATAGCTGGTTGAAGGGGACCAAACCTCCGAGGAAGACGGGCTTGGTTCCGTTTGACCAGCCAGAGCAGAGCATAGCTCCTCACCACGTAACTCTCTTGGCTTCACCGGGCCTTACCTGCAAGGGGAATTACATGGATTAGGCAGGAGCTCTGGTGCCGACCACTGCTTAGAAGAAGGACAGTGCAGCACTTCGGACACCAACTTAAGACACTTCACCACTTTCCATCTCAGATGACTTCTGGCACATCCATTTTGGCTAGTACATACACAGGGTCCACGTGATGCCCAAGTTCCTGGGTGACTGTCCAGACGAGGGTAAATTCTCTAATAATGCATAAGTGAACAATATTTAAGGGTGGAGATAAGCCTCAGGAGTTAAATTCTGTGTTCTTATCTAGATACTTCATAGAGTCTGGGCTTGTTTTGGAATCTGGTCCCAGCTCATAAGCCTGGTAATTGATATTTCTGTACCAGAAATGGTGCGGCCAGAAGGATCAGGGCAGGGATAGTCCACCTGTACTTGGCATCAGTGAGGCCACATCTCAAATCCCGTCTTCAGTTTAGAGCCGCTCCTGACAAGAAGGACACTGAGGTGCTGGAATGTGTCCAGAGAAGGGCAATGAAGCTGGGGAAGGGTCGGGAGAACAAGTGTGATGAGGAGCAGCTGAGGGACCTGAAGTTGTTTAGCCTGGAGAGGAGGAGGCTGAGGGGAGACCTCGCTCTCTGCAGCTCCCTGGCAGGAGGGGGTAGTGAGGTGTAATGGTCCCTTCTCCAAAGTAACAAGTGATAGGACAAAAGGAAATGGCCTCAAGAGGCACCAGGGGAGGTTTAGATTAGATATAAAGAAAAAATTCTTTGTGGAAAGGGTCGTCAAGCACTGGAACAGGCTGCCCAGGTAAATGGTGGAATCACCATTGCTGGAGATATTTAAAAGCTGTGTAGATGTGGTGCTCAGGGACATGGTTTATTGGTGGTCCTGCCATTGCTGAGGTAATGGTTGGATTTGATCTTAAAAGTCTTTTCCAACCGGAACAATTCTATGACTCTATAACGAGAAAAGCCTTCTGAAGCCTGGAGGGTTGGCATTTGCCCATTCTAAGCCACAGCAGCCTGTGTCTGCAGATTTTTCTCCATGCAGCTCTTTTCTTCCTGCTACTTTCTCTCTCCTAATTTTTCCTCTTTTCTAAAAAAAAAAAAAAAAGGGAAAGGAAACACAGGAGCGGGGAAGGGAGGAAAGACACCTCCTTTGTCAAGTGAAGGAAAGTCACCTGCCGGTTGTCAGTCAGGCATCACTTTTCAGAGCCCTCCAGCTGTACCTGGGAGCCTTGGGGAGGAGACAGCTGCCCAAGGCCATGAGCAGCAGGGCATGCGGCGGCTTCCAAATAGGACAAAAGCAGCATTTTTCCAGCCCTGTGCATAGGCCCCTTTCCATGTGTGTAGTTTTTCAGGGACCCGGTATGTTGTTTTCTGAAATACATTTTAGTTAGGGTTTTTTTTTTCCTCTTTATCTTTTTTTCCCCCCTTTTTCCTTTTACTGCTCAACCTTAGGAAGAATATTAACTTGAGTAACCTCAGGACTCCTCTGCTTGCTTCTTGTGTTCTCTCTGTTTTATCAGGGCTATTCATTAGCCAGGAAAGCATCAGCAACATAAATTTAGTATTCCTTACAGAGATATCCACCCTGCTGCAAAAGAACAGCTCAGGCAAGCCTTCAGTTGAAACATCCACTTCATGCACTCTCCATCAACACCAGACTGTTGCAAATGTGATGGGAGTGAGGAAGAATTCTTAAGCTATTTGATAATTTTGCCTTCAGTCAGGGCCTGGGTGCAGATAACCAACCAGAGGATGGAGGGAGGAGCAGAGTTAAAACAGTAGCCTTGACCTCCAGCCAGGCTATAAGTTTTCCTAAACCTTACCCCATGTCTGCATGAATGTTTTGCATTATTTCTTCTCATGTGTCCTTGCAAGTGTCTGCCTGTAACTTAATCCTGGCCCATACTGGGCAGGAGGAGTTAATGCTGATCGCAGGCTCCAGTGGAACAGGCGTATGCAGGCTGGAGACAGCTGCAGAAAGTAAAGGAGGGATGGGATTCCACTCCAGATCTAAAACACAAATTTATACAGTCAGTTATAGGATCATAGAAACAGATTCAGAGATTCATAAAAAAATAGAATCACAGAATGTTTTGTGATGGAAGTGACTCTAAATGTCATCTAGTCCAAACCGCTGCAGTGAGCAGGGACATCTTCCACTAGATCAGGTTGCTCAGAGCCCCATCCAGCCTGACTTTGAATGTTTCCAGGGATAGGGCATCTGTCACCTCTTTGGACAACCTGTACAAGTGTTTCACCACCCTCATTTTAAAAAGACTAGGGATGGATTCAGGCTTCCAGACAGAAAGGTTGGCTTCATTTTCTAACACATAAACATCTGGTATCATCTGAGGTAACATGCAAGGATGGCATAGGACATACCTGAAGAAGTAGACTATTAGAGTACTCCAAAGTTACTAGAACCATCTTATTAAGCAACTAAATAAAGTCCAGATCTCCAAAGACTAATATATTTTCAACATGTTACAGATGAAGAGACTACCAGGTGCAGAAAAGTGCATGTTGTGTTTGAGACATGAGGGATGGGTTCATGAGCAAAACCAAGGAGAGAACGTGGGTCAGGATTCACACTCCTGCCTGCTCATTCCATTGGGTGCCTTTTTATCTTGAGTCAGTGCTATGATTAAAGAAAAAAAATCCTTTTCTTCTCCTCTGTTTCTCTTTTGAATTAGTCTTCATAACCTAAGAGTTAGATCTGTAGAGGAAAGACAGGCTGAAATAATGTTTGACAAGCACTTTCCTGAATTATATCTGGGAGACCACAGAGCTTGGGTCAGATGCAGAAGCCTTGGTTTTGATTCAGACTGAAATTTTGCAAGGTACCTCAGTGACTGAGGAACATATCTGTCATTGGTTTCAAGGTCTATATTGGTGTATTGAATAGTGCTGAGGTACAAGCACAGGAACTCAGTGGTTTCTGCTTTGTTTATCGCAGTTGTTGCCACAGTTTTGACCTGTGTCAATTAGTACTGATCCTAACAGTTCCCAAGCTGAACTTGGGAATTAGGGCAAGTCAAGGATCATACCCAGTAGGGGATTTGAGGATGACCATCTGTTTAAGAAGATGAGGTAGCTGAATGTCAAGAGTGATTTTTAGCCCATTGGCTTGAGGACAAGAACACAGGCCCTGGCACTATTTACTGAACTAGCAGTGGTGTAGACGGTGAAACTTGGACTCTCTGATGCCAAAGGCTCTCTGGGGTATGAGACCAAGGAATTTAAACTACAGCGATGGAAGCCTGCTGGCTCCATCATTGCCTACAGCAGAGTGTGGCCAACCTGACTGACACAATTGGCCTGAAAGTTGGACAAACACATGGGTATGAACTTACTGAATTGTGAGGTCTACCTGCATGTAATACTCCTCCAGGTAAAACTGAAGCTGTGAACATTAGTCACTGCAGCATAGACATGCCCTTAAGCTTCTAACTAGATCAGGTTTATTGAAAATATTTTGGGGATGAATTCCTACAATTTTCCATAGGAAATGAGGGTCTGAAAACCTTTCAAAATGTAGATCATAATGCTGACAACAGTATCCATCACTGCAAAGCTTCAGAAGATTTCCTAAACGCTTTCTTAAAATAAATGGATGCTGATTGAAAACTACTGAAACTTTTGAATATTTGGCCTAGTGGAAGAAGGTAAAGTGTGAGATGGTTTGAGCTCTTCAGCTCCATGGAAGAGGATATGTAGACTATTCTGGAGATATCCAGGGTATCTCCTGGCTCTCCTAGATGGGTGAGAAGCAACTGGTTCACTCTCTTGCAGTTTGCAAAGAAATATACTGAACTCATTGCTATGTGGTGTTATTAGAGCAAAGAATCAAGCAGTGCTCAGAAGAAATCACATTTGTGCATATGGCAAGATTATCCTGAGTTATGATAACACAGATTTAGGGAAAAAGAAACCCCACAACACAATTTTTGAAACAGCTGTGCACCTGCTTTTCTCCATAGTGTCACATTAAATAGGAGACAACTTTCCTCAGCCTGTTGTGCCTATTACTCACTGAGACAGTATTAACCCACTACAGCAACTACTACATCTGTAGTATTCATTTTAATCCCATTAAAGAAGGCCTTGTTATGAATTACCAGTAAATAGGCGAGTTCTGTAACCTATGTGAGACCTAGATTCAGTTTCGCTCCCTGCAAGTCCTTCCTACCCAGTGCTGTTTAATTCTTCTTGTGTCACTAAATCTAAAGCTTTTTCCACCAGCTGAGAGTGGATGAAAATTATTGGGGCTATTTGGGACATCAAGATTTTCAGTGTGCCCCTGAAAAGCACTTTTGTGACTTGTAGATTTGACTTTGTCTAGGCTGAGTCTATAGTCACATGGGTGATGTTTGCAGAGAAAAATGTGCAGAATACATCTTGGCTATAAAATTTGCATGGATTCAGAAGTTTGCAGCCTTTTTTGATTTTCAGATCCCTATGTGCTTTCCATGGACACTCTTAATATAAGCTCCCTGACTACATTTGACAAAGTGAAATTCAAATATAATGTGATTACAGCAAAGCGTTTGACTCCTTGCAGTAGCTGGAAGCAGAGGACACTGGTGATGTCTCTGTGAAACCACACACTTCCTTACATTCCATAGCAGCCTAATCCATATGGGGATATAAAGAAGCATGTCATCTCATAAGAGAAGTCTGGATTGTGACAGCGGGACAGCTGTCCATCCTCTACTCCTGAAGAGGTAGTAGTGTTCCTCAGAGCTGGTGGTCCTCTTCCTCCTTGGAAAAACAGTGGTAGCACAAAACCCACAAATCCCTGTAATTTCACTGGTGCCCTTGTCAGTACAGGATGGTTTGGATGTATATTTTCAGGCAGTTCAGGTTTTCCAGTGCCCACCATTCGCGAGCACTCCTGTGTGTGCCGTTGCACAGTGTTGAAGGCTGGAATGTCATGTGCGTGCAGGGAAGAGCACGTTGGAGCATGTCTTGGACTTGTTTTGATAGCCCTGAAACCCTGAAAAACTAGAGTCTGCTGTAAAAAACCCACAAGTCAAATGAGTGAGAAGTGATAATGTTCTTTCCTTTCTTTTTAGTAGTATTATTATTAGTAGTAGTAGTGCTATTGTTGGTTTCAAGGACCTTGATGGTATCAAGGACTTGAGGACCTGACTGAGGAAGAGGAGCTGCTCATACGTGCAAAGGGAGACAGTCTCTGCCCTGGCGATCTGCCAGACCAAGTAGCCAAACCCAGACAACAGCTCACCAGAGCCTGGCCTAGTTGTTCAGAAACAAGCTTGTAAGCTGCAAAGTCATAGAGTCATTTAGGTCAGAAGAGACTTCTGTAGGCCTCTTGGGAATCTCCTGGCTCAAAGCAAGACCACCTTGGGTCAGGTTACTCAGCACCATGTCTAGCTGAGTTTGAATCTTTCCAAGGATGGAGACGCCTCAGCTTCTTTGGGTCTCTACCCCAGAGTCTGAATAGCCTTATGATGAGAAACCTCTTTGCTGATATCTAGTTGGAATTTTCTGTGTTCTAACTTGTGTTGGACATGCTGCACATGCTCAAAGGGGGCTATAGTCATGAGGTTTTCAGTGTGGAGAAGAGAAGGTGTCAGGAACACTGTAGAGCAGCCTTCCAGTACCTAAGAGGGACCTACAAGAAAGCTGGGGAAGGACTGTTCACAAGGGTGTGTAGCGACAGGACAAGGGACAGTGGTTTTAAACTAGAGCAGGGTAGATTTAGATTAGGCATTAGGAAGAAGTTCTTTAATACGAAAATGATGAGACATTGGAACAGGGTCCCCAGGGAAGTTGTGGCAGCCCCCTCCCTGGAAGTGTTCAAGGCCAGGTTGGACGGGGCTTTGAGAAACCTGGTCTGGTGGGAGGTGTCCCTGTCCAGGGCTGGGGGTTGGAACTAGATGATGATCGCAGAATCACAGAATCATAGAATCACAGAATCATACAATGTCTTAGGTTGGAAGGGACCTTAGAGATCATCTAATCCAACCTCCCTGTCATGGGCAGGGATACCCTTAGCTCAAGGCCTCATCCAACCTGGCCTTGAACATCTCCAGGGAGGGGGTAGACACAATCTCTCTGGGCAATCTAGTCCAGAGTCTTGCTCAAACTTGGACTGAAGAATTTCTTCCTAAGATCCAATCTAAACTTGTTCTCCTTCAATTTAAGTCTGTTTCCCCTTGTCCTATTGGTGGACACTATAAAGTCCCTCCCCAGTCTTCCTGTAGGTTGCCTTCAGGTATTGGAAGGCAGTGATAAGGTCCCCCCGGAGTCTGTTCTTCTCCAGGCTGAATAATCCCAGCTCCCTCATCCTGTCCTCACAGCAGAGGTGCTCCAGCCCCTGGATTATCTTCGTGGCCTCCTCCGAACAAGTGGTATTGAGATGTATGCAGCTGGCCCATGGTGCATGGGAAGCTCACAGCAGAAGAGAAAGTCGTACTCGATATGAGGAAGAATTTTTTTAAATGCAGGTGGTTGCACAGTTTTCCCAGAGAAGTGATGGAGGCCCCATCCCTGGAGACATTCAAGATCAGGTTGGATGGGACTCTATGCAACCTGATCTAGATAAAGATGTCCCTGCTCACTGCAGAAGGGTTGGACTAGATGACCTTTAAATGTCCCTTCCAACTCAACATATTCCATGGTTCAATGACTTTATGATTCTATGATTCTCTCCTGAGCCTCACCTTGGATTGAACAAACATGGACTGGGAAATTATAGCTAAATTACTAGAAATTAAGAAGCTGAATGGGACACTTACTTGACTGTAAAAATTGACAAGAATGGCAAGAAAAAGCCTTCAATGAAGGAAATCAGTAAGGTATAAATGCATCCACTTAGAGCCAGTATCTTTCTTTTTGACTACCCAAGAATATTATATTCATTGTGAACAGCAGATATGCAAACTAAGAACCAAGAGATTATGCTTTTTTTTTAAATTTTTTTGAGCCACTGAGAGTAACTCAGTCATCTGAGACATATCCAAAGCAACATCTGTCCCCGTCTGGCATGAGGAAGAGAAGGAGGAAAGAATAGGGCAGCTGTCCTCCAAGGGTCACTGTGGTTGGGATCGTTTGCCACTGAGGATGAGATGCGAGGTGATACTCCCAAAACAGGCTCTCTAATACTCCTGTCATTCAGGCAGTGGTTCATCTGGGCTCTTTGTCAAGTTTCTTTTTCTGCCCCGGATTGCAAGAGGAATGCTTTCCTAGAAACAGTTGTTACTGGAAAGATGGAGGCTGCTTAGCCTTTCGTTCGCTCGTCTACACGATCGTGCATAGTGCAGTGAGTTGATGTGACAGTAGTGCAAAGAAGGGAACAGGTAAATAAGAGCCATCCCATTGACTTATAACCAACCTCCCCCAACCTGGGAGCTGAAAGGTGTTGCAGTTTCTCTCCTTAATCCTTCCAGATACTCTGCTCTTATCCACAGGAAGGATTTGAGCCCAAATCTTTGCATGGTTGGAATTTGCCACCTCATTGTTTCCTTGCCTACATCAAAAGGCACCTTGCACGAGGCAAAAACTCACATAGAACCTTTTCTTGCCTCTCTTGCAAATGTTCTGCATGACGGTGGGCAAATCGATTAGTTAACAATTTAGCTTTGAAAACCGAATTTGTTGTCTCAGGGCATATTTGTGCAGCAGGGCTCATTAGTTTCATCTAAATACAATCTAACCACAGCTTCCTGGAAGCTTAAAGCCCAGCAAAGCAAGTTTGCATCTGTCTGCAAAATATTGCCTGTGTCTAGCCAGAGACTATAGCTACACACCTGGTTTTTGGAGGTGTTTTGGACACAACCCTTTGGGGTTTCACGAGGGTATCTCGGAGCTTATTGAGCTTGCTCCATGGTAATGAACTCTCTGCCTGAAGTCAGTGGGAATAAGCCCTCATCAAGCACCTCAGAAACATCCAGTCCTATTCTGCTGATACTTAATGTCTTGAAAAATCCCTAAGCCGAGTACAAAGCTGAAGAAAATGAGTTGTGCAATGTTATTTGGAAAGACTGTCAGAATTGCCAGCAGTTGTGGCAATACACCTGTCCATCCTATTAGACTCCTTGTTTGATTTTCTACCACTTCTAACTCAGTGTAAAAAGGTCTTCACACTATGGATCTTTAAGATGTGTTTTCTGCTTTAGCTGGCCTAATATATGGTGTTCATAAACTGACATCTTTGCTCTGGCTTAGCCTCCTCGTATTTTCTTTAGCCAATCTGATCCTCTGCACAAGAGTAAAACAACTGCCCTTAAACAAAGCCTGCTCACCGGTATTTCCAAATTATAGGCAGGGAAACTAAAAGACAGAGGTGAAATTTTTTGCCTGGGACAAACTGAAGAGCCTGTAACAATGTCCATAAAGGTCCAGCATGGCCTCCCTTGTGCTTGGCTTTCCCTTTTTTCCCCAAATCTTGAATTAAGTTGAGGTTAGAGAATAGTACAATTTAGGATAACACCATCAATAAGCTAGCAGAACTTCTGCCGCTGGCTTGGAAGAGTGAGAAATCTCACATGTCTTCTCTCTGCATCTAAGACTGTTTAGCTGGGGATTTTTGGATCACCTCATATCATGGACACTTCCCCAGTTTGGAGCTTTCTCCTGGAGACCAGAATGCCTAAAGATGCGCTCTGAGAGGAGGTGTGAAGGGTAGAGCCTTGGGAAAGAGGACAGTGTCCTTTACCTCCAATTTCTTTTCTGATTAATTCCTCCCCATATGGTCCAAGCATAGTGAGGCAGGGGTATGACCTGAGTCGGGAGGAGGAAAAACCCACGCAGGGCTTTTGATGGCTTCAGTGATGCATTCTCAGTTAAACCAACCAGTCCTGCTAGCAGGCTGGAAATACAAGAAACAGCCATCCATGGAAGGCAAGGACCCCCTGAGAGGGCCCAGAAGTGTGTCAAGATGGGGCATCTCTCTGTGTTGACTCTAGAAAGAGCCAGAGTGTCTCCTCTCTTAAGGGTCTAAGAGTAAAGAGGATGAAACTGGACCTATGTGTGTCTGTACCCCTGCACTTTCCATCTGTGAAATGGAGAAAGCAATTCATTGTCTAATAAGGATTCTGGAGTAATAAATATATTAAAAAAGAAGTGTGGAGATGACATAGTCTAACAGTTGGCTTTGCTGGATGGGGAGGCACTAGTGCAAACTTGCTGGTGACCTCTTATTTGAAGGTGAGAATTAAAACCAGAAGGTCACTTTCCCTGGGAAGTCACACTTGGGCACCCTTTGCAATCAAGGGAGGTTCCCTGGGAAAAATCTGAGCTTGCAGATCTTCCCAGGAGACTATACTGGCTGTCCAGCCTGTGCTGAGATCCTACAGTGTGTCCTCAGAAGTCCCTGAAGGTTTACCTTGTGAGCTCAGAGATCTGGCTAACAAGACACCAAACACCAGCTCTTCCACCCTTGTGAACAACCTCCCTTTTTTTTTTTTTAAGATATTCCTGAAAATCAAACACGTCTTGTTTGGTTTTTTTTCCTATCCATAACTATAAGCCTGAACATGCTTCAAAGCCAAGACCATGGGCCACATCCAGGCAGTGTATTCTGGTCCTTGGGAAGTTGGTAGTGAGTCTGGGATCCTGCTTGGACCCTGAGGGCACCGCCTCATCACCCTTCCCTTTTCCATCCTCAGCAGCTCCTGCCATGCCCAAAGTTCCTTACATTCTCTTACAATGCTTCATAGAACCCTGGATGCATGACACTGACTCTTGCCTGGGCTCTCTAGGCTTGACCATAAAACCCAGCAAATTCTCACACTGCAGGAGATATTACATTAAAAAAAAAGAAAAAAAAGTAAACCTCAGATATTACCTTCAGCAGAGAAGCAGTTGTTCTCTTCATCCTCCTCTCCTGGGTCCTTTGTCACTTCATAGCACGCCAGGGATGCTATCTGGGTTAGTATCTTCAGCAAGGGATGTTTTCCAGCTTGTTCTTCCCAAGGAAGCAGGAGCTGACGTGATGAGAGATGCTGTCCAGCAAGCAGCCTGTGCCTGAGGTGCTGAGGAGTCTCTTAGCAATGGCTGAGGTTTAAAAAGCACTTGAAGCAGCTTATATTACCGACCCCTCTGTGTGCATGCGAGTGTGTATGGGGAAGTGGGCATTTCCCCCTCTCCTCTATACCACTACCTCCCTTTTTTCCTTTTCCCTAGTGACAGCCATTTTAAATTTCCCTCCCCTCACTCAGTCTTCTACTGCCCGCACAGTTTTCCCCCACTTTGCATTAGCATCCTTTTCACTCCTTTGCTAGTTTTATGGCTAAAGGCTTTCCACCTGTATTTCTGACTCGTCCTGCTCAGGGCAAGACCCTGTTGGCTCTTCACAAGCATCTTCCCCTCCCTGTCTTGCTCTCCCCCTCGAGATGCTAGCCTGCCATCCCCGCGTGGTCGCTGCCCTGGTAGGCTGTCAGGGTCCCTTTTGTATTGCCTACCCGCCCCTGGCCAGCCCACCCCATCTCCCCAACCTCCCACCTGCCTGTGTCGTTTACAGCCTGTGGCCATTCCCGTTCCCTCCTGTCCACCTCAATCACCCCTCTGACAGCGGCTTCAGCTGTCCTGAGCTGGGAGGGCAGTGTTTTAATTCTATTCCTTTTTCTGATGCCACAGCTTGGTCCCATTAAAAAAATAATTTAAAAAAACCCCTCCAAACCAAAATTCTGAGAAAATCATGTGTTGCAAGTACACTTATTTAATATTTTATTAGCCAGCAGAGGAAGAGGAGCAGGAGCTGGTCTGAAATCCTGATGGGGCTCTTTGGTTAGTGGTTGAGCAGGACAGGAGGAGCTGGGATTTTGGATCAGTTGGGGTCAGACAACACAGGCTGAGCCCAGGCAGTTCCACAGGTCACATTGGTACAGTTAGGAATACGAACCATGACCTGGGTCCTCTCCATCTTGGTGTCTTCAGAAGGACACCTCTAACTACAATTGCTTTTTCTTCTCTGTCAGAGCTGTTTATAAATTAACATCCCTGGGAGAATAGAAATGAATTCATTTGTGTGGGTAGATGTTTGCAGAAGCATTTTGACCAATCACTTCTCCAGCAGATTAATATTAACAGGGTATCCGAATGCCTCAGAAAGCCCCTTAGGTCCTTATTTCACCCAGGAGAGGGAAGTGCTATCACAGATTCACAGAATGTTAGGGGTTGGAAGGGACCTCATCTAGTCCAATCCTGCTGCTAGAGCAGGATCACCTAGAGTAAGTCACACAGAAACGTGTCCAGGTGGGTTTTGAAAGTCGCCAGAGATGGAGACTCCACAACCTCCCTGGGCAGCCTGTGCCAGGGCTCTGTTACCCTCACAGTAAAGAAGTATTTCCTTCCTACGAGTATTCCTATCTCAATGGTATTTATGGTTGGGAAACTAAGGCACGAGGTGGCCAGCTCAAGTTCTTGGAAGGAGTTTATGGCAAAGCAAGTACTTAAAAAATCACACCCTTTGCTTCTAAACTTGTAGATAAAATATGACACAATTCCCTGGGCCTGACACCAAACGGCCCGCACTGAAGTTCATAAAACCTTTTAACCTCCAGAACAGGTTTGCTGCATCCAGTTGCCTGTTGAGATGTGTCTCATCCCATGGATGGGAGAGAGTAGCTGTCTCAGAGCAAACCATGCTGAGGATGTTCCCGTGGTGAGGATGATCGAGTTCCTGCACCCAGCAGCCCTGCCTGGTCCTGTTTCATAGAGTCATAAAACAGTTTCTGTTGGAAGAGACCTTCAAGATCATCGAGTCCAACCTTTCTCCTAGCCCTATCAACACCACTAAACCATGTCCCTCAACACAACATTTACCCGTCTCTTAAACTCCTCCAGGGATGGCGACTCAACCTCCTCCCTGGGCAGCCTGTTCCAATGGCTGACAACCCTCTCAGTAAACAAATTCCTCCTAATATCCAACCTGAACCTCCCCTGGTGCAACTTGAGGCCATTTCCCCTCGTCCTGTCACTCGCCACTAGGGAGAACAGACCAACTCGCCTTGCTACAATCTCCTTTCAGGTACTTGTAGAGACTGAGAAGGTCTGCCCTCAGTCTCCTCCAGGCTAAACAGCCTCATACCCCTCAGCCATTCTCCGTACAACACATGCTCCATTTACTTTAGGACTCTGCTCTCTCAGACCATCTTATTACAGGCTGACTTTCACCACAGAGCCGGCTCCCTGGTTTTTGTCCCAATTCTGTTACTTCTTTTATCCTAGGTGAGAGTTCAAACCTCCAGAAGTGACTGCAGGGTTATATGGTCACTCTACTTTTGACACGAAAAAGGTTCCCTGCTGATTACCCATCAAAAGTGTTTTGCCCCACTGAAGAAAAAAGACACTAAACATTGGTGTTTTGACAAAAAATGGGGGGGAAAAAAAGGACATGTACTTTTAAAAGGTTATTTTTGTTTAGGTCTTGTAGGAGTCTGGTAAGGAGGAAAGTAACAGGTTTACTTTTATTTTTTTACTCTGAGGAAGTTGAGGTTGTTTTCAAATTCTAACACTAGGCAAAAGACAAAAACTAAAGGGGAAAAAGTAGAAAACTAAGATAAGTTATTAATGAGAATGCATTGTACTGATCCTGTCACATGTGGTACAACCCTGGCCCTTTGCTCCATGGTAAACAGCAATAATATTAATTTTAAAAAAGGATGCAATATTTTTTTTTGGACTGAATTCACAAACATGTATAAAAATGCAATTTAAAAAAAATATCACTTTTCCTTCAAACGTTTTTCTAGTGTTCAGATCTTTATTGATAGTAGGAAAGAAATGCTGACTTAATCACCCTGTGAAAAATAATAATTTGGGAAGGAGCAATTTTCTCTCTTTAAGCAATACCAATAAACAACCTAAAAAACCAAAGCTCCTGCCATTCAATGCAACATGTTCCTGGTGTTGCATGGCCGTGAGACTACATGGATAATGTCCAGGGTGCTTCCTTGTGGGCATTACATCCTCGGAAGTGCAGTTTGAGCCTGGAGGGGTGCAGCAGACAGGCTGGGGGCTCTACGACCCCCCAGAACAGCCTCCACAGCTGGCATGTTTGCAGAACAGGTGGATATCTCCAATGCATGAGCCAGGGCAATGAGGGTGCTGCACACCGGTGTCACACTCTGCCTTTTCTGCAAAAGCTGTCTGTGGTCAAAGGGAGCAGAAGTGGGATGAAAATAAATGGGAGAACAAATCTGAGAACCTCAGCTTTGCAGCTTAGCTGAGCCCCCAGTGTTGGCTTTTGCATGGGCTCAGCAACCCAGGCTGGATCCAAAGCAATGTGGCCAGCAGGTTGAGGGAGGGGATTCTGCCCCTCTGCTCTGCTCTGGTTAGACTCCCATCTGCAGTTCTGTGTCCAGCTCTGGGGTCTCCATCACAAGAAAGACATGGATCTGCTTGACCAGGTCCAGAGGAGGCCACAAAGACGACCAGGAAGCTGGAACACTTCAACTGTGAGGACCGGCTGAGAGAGCTGGGGCTGTTTAGCCTGGAGAGGAGAAGGCTCCAGGGAAACCTCATTGCAGCCTTCCAGCACTTAAAGGGTGTTTATAAGAAAGATGGAGACATTCTTTTTTTGCAGACCCTCTTGTCATAGGACAACGGGTAATGGTTTTAAAGTCAGAGAAGGCAGATTCAGACAATACATAAAGAATATTTTTTTTTATAATGACGGTGTTGAAACCCTGGATGAGATTGCCCGGAGAGATGGTGGAGGCCCCATCCCTGTAGACATTCAAGGTCAGGCTCAATGGGGCTCTGAGCAACCTGATCTAGTGGAAGGTGACCCTTTTCATTGCAGTGAGTTTCGACTAGGCAATCTTTAAATTGCCTTCCAACTCAACCTACTCTATGATTCCACGATCTTTCCATTCAACCATTTGAAACACAGCTGTAGTGGTGTTAGTGCTATGACACAGACATGTTAGTGCTATGACACAGACAACTTACTCCTGGGAAGCACAGCTGGAAAGACATGAAGTTCTTACCAGGGTGCTGAAGATCATAGAATCACAGAATCACAGATTGTTAGGGGTTGGAAGGCATCTCCAGAGATCATCTAGTCCAACCCCCCTGCCAGAGAAGGATCACCCAGGGCAGCCACACAGGAACGCGTCCAGGCAGGGTTTGAAAGTCTCCAGAGCAGAAGACTCCATGACCCCTCCGGGCAGCCTGTTCACTCTTGCCCTCGCTCTCTCTTTAAGATGTAGCTGAATCAGGTTGATGGGAGGATGGGTGCAAAGTCACCATGGAAGGGAAGGAAAAAAGGATGACAATAACTCATCTATTGCATGTCTGCAATACGAGGTTGCAGGGAGGAGGACACAACAGGGAGAGGAGACCCTCGTACCTCAGTTTACCTCAGTGTAGCATATCCAGTTTCAACATTGGTCTTGCCATGGAGAGCTTATGTCTGGGAGGCTGAGGGCTGACACTTTCCTGTAGCTCCCTGAGTAGATACCTAGTGGGTTTTGGATGCAGCAAGCTGAGATTGAGAGTGAAATTTGGTGTGGCTGGAGTGTGCTGGTGCTTGCAGGCAGTGCTGGGTTTCACAAAGATGTGAGGATGGCAGCTGGACACAAACTGATGTCTTTTGTGGTCACGTGGAATCTGTAAAAAGTGGACATTTTCTATTTAGAGCTACTGATACAGCTTGGAGCAATACTGTGAGCAGCAGTTTAGCTCAGGGACACTACATGGTACCATGCAGTTGTGAAATTAACCCTGGCTGGCCTGAATTTCTCTAAGGTATCAGCCCTTTCTTTGTGGAAATAAAGGTGATTTTCCCTCTAAACCACCTTGATCTATTGCACACACTTATGAGATGAAACATTTGGTGAAAAATGTATGGTCTTCTTTCTTCTTTTTTTTTTTTGTTTTTTATTCAAATTCCCCTTGTTCGAACGCAAAGAGGATGAAGAGGAATGGATCATCTGCCCTTCTGGCTGTGCCTTTATTCATGCTGCCTGGGTAAAAGTTGCTAGGAACAAGGAAAGTTGTGGTGCCTCACACCTGCTTGCATATTTGCGGGGGTGGAAAAGAGCAGATGTCCAGAGCTGCCAGTTTTGGGAGTCCTGCAGGAATGTGGGGCCTGTGACAGCTGATTGAACTGGAGAGGGTTCGGGTGGGGGAGTGTGTCTGCATGCTGCCTGGGAGAGTAGGTGATGGGGAAGGGAGGTGGAAAGTTGGTGTAGACTATAGAATGAAAAAGGCTGTTTGAACCTGGAACGCTTCTGTCTTGGATGTAAAAATTAAGTCCTCTCCCCTTGGGAGACGTTCAGTCTTAAGGTCTTCGCTTGATTTTGAGGCTTTCTGGGTTAGTTGATGGGAAGATCAGGTTCTGACCTCTTCAGGCTTGGCCTGACACAGCAACTGCCGACAGGTATCATCGGTCCAATTCTAGTAATCAACTCCAATAATCCCCTGCACAATTACTAAGGGACAGCAAGCATGGGAGAAGACAGCAATCTCCAGAAAAAGGCCAAGAAGTAGCTTAGTTTACACCCAGTGTTCAGTGAAACTCTTAACAAGGTCTCCTGAATGTATTTGGTTTGGAGGTGTCTGAGTAGCGTTCCACTGATTTGAGGAGAGCAAGGCCAGCCGAGGCCCCCAGCTCCTCCCAGCACCAGTAATTCATACATCAAGTGCTCCCGGATTCCTGTGTTAGGAGTTCCCCACTCTAAGGGATCTGCAGTTTTTTTTCTTGCTTCATCAGTTTGATATTCCATCATGACACATTTTGGTCCACTTAGTTCTTTTGAAATCAAGGTTCAAACATACAAAGACTGCAATAAGCTATGCAAACAGCACAGATGTAGTGAAGCAATATGACAAAATTCGTAACAATGTAGAATATAACGAGGATGTTATCTGCTTTTAGTGTTGGACTATTGAGAGGAAAATCGCCAATGAGACGTTTATTGCCTTTACAGACTCACTGTCTGAGAACCCAAAATGTCATTAATCTAATGTTATTATCTTACCCTGCTATCTTTATTGCTGTTATTCTTACTGCTAGATAAGCCCTGAAGACCTTGAGTGAATTACCCAGGGTGTCCTCTAAATGTGGGATGGATCTTCCTGGGCTCCAGGTAGATCCATGTTTTAGGACACAAAATCTAAATTAGTGCAGTTGACACTTTAGGTCTCCAGATACTTTCTGAAAGCTGGGATGAGAGAAGAGAGGTTTCTGAGGGCATCCAGTAGTAAAGGTGGGAAGGCAACAGTCTTCAGTTCTTTGCTCCTCTTGCCTAATGAATGCCAGAAGCACGAGGGAGGATGCCCTGACATACAGCCAGCAGCATGACTGCTTTTTCTAGCTATCGCCCAAGCCAGAAAACCACTGTCCCACTGATCTGCCAAGTTGGGCAGCTTGTTACTATCTTAATTTATTGGTACTAGACAAGGAACAGTGGATTCCTGCCATCATCTTCTCTGTACAGGGATGTCTTTCCATGCAGGACAGCTCTATCTGCCTTCAAGGCAGGAAAAAAGAGCCTAGAGAAGCATTGTTGAGTTCTGGCATGTATTTAGGCAGGATGAAAAAAGTGGTGCCTTAGGGTAGCGTTTCGATCTCACGCAGCCGGTGTCTTTACAGTTAAGCAAATTAAGGAGGATCTCAGCAAGGCTCAATTCCACATCAGGGTTTTGGAAAAGAGTCTGCTGACAGGCAAACACATGGGTAATTTCAGGGCTTCATCCAGCGCTCAGGAGAAGAGTTAATCTCATCCTTTTCTCCCCTCCCCATCCTTGCAAATGCAAAAAGCAAATGGCTGGGAATCCTCAGCAGCTCCTGGTCGCAGCATGGCTGAGCAGATCCCAAACCCAAAACCTCAACCCCAAGTCCCCTGGGGCAAGCAATTAGCAAATTAATACCTCGTGTCAAGAAAACGCCTTGAGAGCTGAGCTGGATTTATGGGTCTGGGTCTCAAATGGGGGTAGTGCCAAACTTTGCGTGAATTAAATAAATGGAACCCCCCCATGCCACCAGGCCAGTGATTTGGAGCCCTGGCAGATGCCCTTTGCTGGACCTCCAGGCGGGAGCTGGAGGCATCGTTCCCCGTTCCCAGCTGTTGCCCTTGAGGTTTACACAGCTGCCGCGGGGAGAGAGGGACTGGGGTGGGCACAGCCTTTGTCCCGCAGCAGGGTCAGAGGTGGACACGTTTGGGCTAAAAGAGGAACAGGTGGGAAAAGGGCTGACGGAGGGGTGGGGGTGTGAGGAACACTGGCACTTTTATTCTTTAATGGCCCTCCCCTCCACCCTGTAGGGATGTACATAAAGGCACTGGAAAAGGCAAGGCGTGCCTGTCTGCAAAGTGCCTGGCTGGACTGAATGAGGCTCCCACCCCCACTGAAAATAAAAGGAATAATCTTGCTCCTGGGGCTTGAATACTCACTCAATTTGCATTTCAACCCATGCAAGACTTCTGCAGGAAAACTTTAACACATGCGCTTTAGTGAGGAGGCTGTGATTAAGGCTTCCTTCCTCATCCCACCTGTGCATTTTTTTCCTCTCTTTTTCCATTTTTTGCTTGTTCATGGGGTTGACCAGTCTGTGCAGCAACAGGCACAGGCACAGATTAGAGCGGTATGAATAACTAACTTTTCAGATCTCTGGCAGTACTGAAAAGTGCAGGGAAAAAAAATCTTACCGTGGTTTAAGAGAAGTATTTGTTTTAAGCCTAGGTAGGAGATAATTTCTTGCTTGATTCAGGCAGTTTATGAAGACTCTGTGAACATGAGGAGAAAACCAGAGGGAAATGTGAAAGAGCTTGTTTTGAGCAGGAAAACAGATTAAGATTCATATCAGCACTAAAAATTGCAGGTGTGCTGAGCAATGGCCAGGAGGTTCAACTGCATGGCCACCATCCATCCACCTGGTTATGTCTTCATAAAAGGCTCTCAGGTTGGTCAGACATGACTTCCCCCTAGCAAAGCCATGCTGACTGCTCCTAACAACCTTCTTAACCTTGATACGCCCAGCGACAGCGCCAGGGATAAGATGTTCCATCACCTTTCAACTGAACCCTGAAACATCACTGACCCCTTCATTTAAGAGAAAAGCAGTATGCAGTTAGTATATCTGTCCCATATTGTACCAGTGGTCAGGATACTTATACCAGGAGTCAAGAGTTGCTTTTTTTTTTAGTGTCTCATCCACACAGGCATGTTATTGTCCCAGCCTCGTCAGACTGAATCCTTTCCTCTGCTTCCAGAGACCTGTATTTCTACCTGAAGATGGTTATGGAAATGAATCACAGAATCACAGAATGTCAGGTGTTGAAAGGGACCTCAAAAGATCATCTAGTCCAGCCCCCCTGACAGAGCAAAAAAAAGCATCCCATCAGGGCCCATGGATTTATGGATGTTCAAACTGATCCCTAACCCAGTCCTCCTCAACCAGGGCAAACCCCTCCTTCATCCTGACTTCCTCGGGGGCCTCAGGGGATTGAGGCACCTGAGGACAGTCTCCAACAGTGTAGACAGAGGCAAAGAAGGCATTCAGAAACTCTGCCCTCTTTGTATCCTCTGTCTCCAGGGCACCCACCTCATTCACCAGAGGGCCTACATTGCCTCTAGTGTTAGTTTTGCCAGCAATGTATTTGAAGAAGCTCTTTCTGTTGTCCTTGACCTCCCTCGCAAGTTTTAGTTCCAAGGAGGCCTTAGCTTTTCTAATTACCTCCCTACACTCTCTGACAGTAGTCCTATACTCAACCCAAATGGCCAGCCCTTCCTTCCACAATTTATATATCCTCCCCTTCTACCTGTCTGCCCAGCAGATCCCTGGTTAACTATGCAAGTCTCCTGGATCTCTTTCTTGATTTTCTACCTGTTGGGATACACTGATCCTGAGCCTGGAAGAAGTGGTCCTTGAATAGTGACTAACTCTCTTGGGCCCCTTTACCTTCCAGTTCCCTGTCCCATGGGGTTTCCCCTAGCAATTGCTTGAAAAGGCCAAAGTTGGCCCTGCTGAATTCCAGGGTTTTGATTGTGCTTGGTATTCTGTTTCTACTTCACAAGATCCTGAACTCTACCATCTCATGGTCGCTGCAGCCAAGATTGCCCTCAACCTTCACTGCTTCAACCAGACTTTCCTTGTTGAGGAGCACAAGGTCCAGCAGCGCTCGTCTCCTGGTCAACTCATACATAGTCATAGAACAATAGAATTTTTTAGCCTGGGAAAGACCACCAAGATCATTCAGTCCAACTGTCAACCCATCAACACCAGGCCCACCACTACTGCACGTCACTGTAGCATAAGACATGTCATAAGCTCGTGTGTGGAAGCACCCGAAATACTTAAGAAAAAGGTTTTGTTCTTGCTGGATGGAGTATAAAACCGTTTGCTAATAGTGTAAATGCACTTGTGGGGGTGAGTCTCCAGCTTTCAGCAACCAGAGGTAGTTGAGAGTGGTGGAAATACAGCTTCTGCCTGCTGGTATTAGGGCAGGCAATTGGTGTGTCCGTAAGAACCAAGGCTAATCAAGGCTATTCCCTGCCATGGCAAGGGAGTTGGAACTAGATGATCTTTGAGGTACCTTCCAACCCAAATCATTCTATGATTCTATTGTGAAACCTGTTCTTTGACCTTGGCAAAGGTCACATCCATGTGACTTCCATGAGCTGGTGGATTTTATTCCCAAGAGAAGGACAAGCAGCTCACTGACCAGTGTGCAAACACAAGTGCACCTTAATGGGGGTCATTCTGAGAGTCTGTTGTGTGTGACATGGGATTAATAGATTTAAGACATCTTCTTGAACCTGCTCTGTGATGACATGATGCAAAGCTTCACACAAGGTGAATTAATGAGATCAAGTCCCGCCCCAAAGATTTGATGGCAGAAGAAGATCTCATTTGCTGTTAAGTGGCTGGCTTTGCACAATTGGGATCATTGTAAGTCATTAAGTTGGGGTTTTTTTCTTGTTGTTTGTGGGTGTTTTTTTTAAAATAAATAAATCAGGGCTGTGGCACATTTTACATAGAAGCCAATTTGTGTCACTTGATTCCAGCCCTGAGGAATACAGTGGCAAGCCATCGCCTTGCTTGGAGATGAAGCAAAGCCCAAGAGCAGCCTGCTGCAGGGTCTTCTCTTTCATGTGACTAATACACACAAATCCCTGGTCCCTGGGGACTCGAGGATCACTGACAGCAACGACAGGCTGCGAGAAAATGGTGAAGGGAGTGAAACTGTGCTCTCCTTTCATTCAGCAGGGTCAGCTGTCCCACCTGTTCCTCCTGCTTAGACATGGGTAGCAGGGACAGAGAGCATGGGGCAGGGGCAGCCTTTAAACTGAAAACTCACCAAACAGAAGGAATTTCATATGAAAATGAGAAACAAGTGGGCAGCATACGGACAAGCAGAACAAAGACTGCTGGACAGAGCGGTGGGGTTGGTATTTGCCTGGATTTCTGAGGACTGGGGACCAGGCCAAGAACACGTTTCCTAGTGGAAGACTAATGGTGGATGAAGCTCGGTGGGTGCTGGGTTGCAGTTTGATTTGGAAACTGAATCTGCTACCAGCTGTTTATTTAAGCAAATGCCATGGCTTCAGCCTTACGGTAGTGCCTGCTTAGACTTCCCTGGAGATTTCTTCCAGGATCCCTCTTGATTTTAAAGAGTAATGCTGCCTCTGGGATCTGCAGTCCAACCTGTGCCACCGGGGATGTTATCACAGAGTTTGCAAAGTCTGAAGCAGGCATCTTTTCCCACAGTTATGTGGGATTGTATTTCTTTGCCCCTATTTAAGATGAAAGCTTTCTTAAGCTTGACACTATCTGCTATTGCGTGGTTACAGAGCACCCAACACAACAGAACTCTAACCTTTCTTAGATGCTATTGTTAGCACAATACAAAGCCCTGTAGAGTCAGAGAATCATACAATAATTAAGGCTGGAAAAGACCTCTAAGATCATCTAGTCCAACCCTCAACCCAACACTACCATGACCACTAAACCATGTCCTGAAGTGTCACATCTGCGTGTCTTTGAACATTTAACTCCACCTCTGCCCTGAGCAGCCTGTTCCAATGCCTCACCACTCTTTCAGTAAAGTGCTAATATCTAATTTAAACCTCCCCTGTTGCAACTTGTGGCCATTTCCTAATGCAGAGACTGAAGGAGTGATGATCCATCCCAGAAACAGAGCCCTGTGTGATGGTAGATATGAATGAGATGCTGTCTATGAGCGACCCAGAAGAGGAAAATCTGGGAAGAATAACCAGGATGGTTTTTTTTCACACAACAGATGTAGCAAGTGTTTCATTTGAAGTTGCATTTTTTAATGTGTGGCTATGGTTTTTTTATTTAGGAGAATTTCAATATCATTATAGGTATGGAAGCCGGCCTTGACCTTTGTTTTCGCTGGCCATCCCACATGCTTTGCAGATCCCACAAGAAGCAGGGGAGCATCCTCTCCATGCTGGCAAGGCAAATCTCCTGCAAGGTGTTGATTTCTCCTTTCCCAGTTTCCTTTTGCATCCCCAAGCTCCAGCATCTGCCACGGGCAGGCGGCCGGGGAACTCTCATCCCCTCCACGACCCGCACGACCACAGGGAACGTGAACGGAAACACACTCAACCTTGAAACCAAAGAAGCCTCAAACCTGTCATTAAAGCAGCTGCACGGGCAATAAATTTAGTATTTAAAGTTCATTGTCTGTTTAAAATGCAGCAAGAGTCGCTATGGGAACAACTTCAACAGAGTTTTATCAGGCTGAAAGCGACCCTGTAAAGACTTGCAGAAGGGATCCTGGAATCGACAACATTTTTGCTCTCAGAGGAGTTAAGCCTGTTTCATATTGCCAGAAAAATGAACAAGTTAGACAGATAACTCAGTAATGGGCTGCAAAAGTAAATAGAAGTAGTCAAAATAAAATGTTTTTAAATCACAAAAAGTTAAAAAAAAGCACCAGGTAGGATTGTCAGGAAAGAAAATGCTTTTATTTTTTTTTAAGTGAAAAGGAGCAGGAATAAAGGGAAAGTTGAAAGTATCAGGTCTTCCCAATATATACTTTTTGCTTGTCATCTTCTTAATTGACTTTTAATTCTCTTTTGTAAAATTCTCATTATCTTCCCTAGCTCAGCTTATGCAGTATTCGTATTAACATTCTCTACCTTCACCATCCCACCTTGTCTAAATCATGACAAGCAAGACAGCAGCTCAGCTGTGTCCAAAGAAGGGTAATGAAGCTGGTGAAGAGTCTGGAAAACAACTCTTAAGAGGAGCAGCTGAAGGAATTGGGGTTGTACAACCTGCAGAAAAGGGGGCTGAGGGGAGAACTTGCTCTCTACAACTCCCTGAAATGAGTTTGTAGTGAGGTGAGCGTCAGTCTCTTCTTCCATAAAACAAGTGATAGGACATGAGGAAACGTCCTCAAGTTGCTCCAGGGGAGATTTAGATTGGATATTAGGGAAAATTCCTTCACTGAAAGGGTTGTCAAGCATTGGAACAGGCTACTGAGAGAAGTGGTGGAGACCCTGTCCCTGGAAGTATTTAAAGCCGTGTAGATGTGGTGCTCAGGCATATGGGTTAATGGTCACCTGGCATTGCTAAGTTAATGGTTGGACTCGGTGATCTTAAAGGTCTTTTCCAACCTAAATGAAACTCTTATTCTATGAGTGTACCGTAAATACATGGCTCAGTGAGATATTAATAGTTCCTGTGACGTGTTACCTACTGTTGGACTCAATGATCCTAAAGGTCTTTTCCAATCTCTACAATTCTATGATTCTCTGATAATGGCCTGGTGCTATAAATATAAGGAGATTTGAGTTCTATTCCTGATCTACCAGGGGCTTCTTTCTTCTCCTGACTTGGGAAATGTTCATGAACTAGCTGTATTGGCTGTTTCATACTCAGATTTCTGTGCTAGGGTGTTTAATGAGGGAATGGATGTTGCAGAAGCAGCCACTGCTTCTGAAATCCTGCTGCACACCCCCGGCTGACTATTCCTCTTGCCCTAGGTTTGAGCATCTAGACATCAGAGATTCATGACTTAAGTACATTGAAACTTAGAATGAAAGATGGGACTTTTCCAAGTGTTATTTTACAATATAAGGCGCATCTAAAATCTCCTGTGGCTAGGACCGTGATGGAGAGGGCATGGTGCTCACCACAGCAGGCAACTCGACCTGTTCCAGCAAATCCAGGACCAAACACAGGGGCTTGTCAAGGGCAGACATTTAAGGCTGTGATGCTGGTTCCATGTGAAGGACAGCCAGGGCTGTAGAAAGTGGGGAGGCAGTAGATGTAGCCCATCTTCCACGGTACAATTTAACAGCAGTGAGAGTTATTTACCTGGTGTGTGGAGACCATTGGATCCTGATTTCCACTAAGGAAACCCAACCCCTGAGGCCCCTGGGGGAACAACTTTCAGTATAGCTGGTAGATGCCAGATCACTGCTTAGCGTTACTGTACTGCCTCAGCTCACTTTCCCATGGATAGCTTCACCCAGCTGGATGCTGAGGGCCAGAAGGAGAAAGGCTGGGATTCAGAGAGGGAAATTCAATCAGAGCAGCGTTTCCAAATCCCCTGAGTTCCCTTGGAAATCCCAGCTCAGCACCCTGCCTGCTGGTGTCTAACGAGCCTCTCAGGAAAAAAGATATCAAGCCCCAGGATTTATTATTAATCAGTCCAGCTTCTTAATGCCTTCTCTTGTGACCTTGGTTGCTAGGAAGTTTGTGTCAATATACAAAAAGTGAAGTATTAATAGAAAGAAAGAGCAGCTGTAAAAGCTCTGCACGAAGTGGCATGGCCGGTGCCAGGGCAGCCCTTGCACGACACACTAACCTGTAAAGTCTTCCAAGCTACAAGTCTGCGAGCAAGCCAGCCTTACAGGGCCCTTTTCCTGCTTCTGTAACCATGCCTACGCTATTTAAATTCAAAACCATCTTAAAAAACTCGGTCACTGCATCCATGCTCCTCATCTGGAGCATGTGCCAGCTGGACTCACTCCTGAAATATTCCTGGGAATTTTTTTGGCTAAGTGGGCTGGTGTAGGGATGATGTTTGCAGTTTGTGATCCATGTGGACACAATGCCCAAAACCTTGAGCATATTTTTTCACTCACAGATGTACCTACAGAGTTTGAGACACAAGTAGGCCTGCGGGCAGTGCTGAAATCTTCTCCCAGAGACTTTCCAAGCCTCAGAGCTTTGCTCCAGATCCTCAGGATTTGTAGAAATTCTTCTCTGGTTTTGGTAAGAGGCTGAAGGTGCAAGTGGATGATCCATCCCCTCTTGGGCAAACAAGGTTTGCAGGTTACTTGGGGAAATGACAAATGTGAGAGGTAAGGGCTGAAGAGGGCACTAACTACTGACAATGACAAGTTGGAAAACACGGCCCTTTCTCCAAGATCCATGTCTGGACTGAATCCCTAAGTTCAAGCAACTGTGCCCAAGAGAAACACAATGATCCAAGCATGAGCCTCATTAGGCTCTCTTTCCTCTGGAGTGTTTCGTGCTCTATTTACAAGTGTGGATGCAGGAACTGTGAGTGCAGGCATCGTTCCCTCATGGTGATTCCTGACATTCATAGAATCATAGAATTGTTTATGTTGGAAAAGACCTTTAAGGTCATCGAGTCCAACTCTTAACCCAGCAGTGCCAGGTCCTCACTTCACTTTGGTGAGGAGCAGGCAGCAAAGAGCTGGTGCCCTCAGTGTGGGGTGGTACATGCACCGTCAGGGCTGGGAGGGAGGAGGGGAGCTCTAGAGAGGTTGCAGACAAAATTGCTAAACCTCGTCTTATCCCACATTATCCTGCCCTCAGCTGTTCAGCCAGGAGATGCCATGTGGTGTTCAACAACTGTCGCATTCCCCTCGCGAGGTGGCCACCGTGCAACTGCTGGGGCGAGCATGAAGGGAGTTCTCATTTAGTTCCTGTAAAACTTACCCAACCCAGAAGCTGCAAGCCACAGAATAACAGAATTGTAGAACCGTGGAATGTTTTGTGTTGGAAGGGACCTTTAAAAGTCCTGGGGAAATTCAGTGTCTTCTGTGCTGCTGACCTCTGAGAGCATCTGCCCTGCAAGGGGCCTCATAGGCAGTGCACTGTTGTCCCTGTTTCACAAGCAGATGATGTGGAGATGAAGCTGTTTGGCCCAAATCACGTGTTAGTGAGGGAAAAAGTTGGGAATCGGTCCCACATTTCCTATTTCTGTGCTCTGTCTGCTTGATCATGGCCTTTCCCTCAAGCACAGGGGATTAGCACATACCAGTTCTGGACCTGTGTCAGGCAGAGCACTGACAGCTTGGCCTGCCTTCAGTTGGACTTCAAGTAGTAGACAGGTCTTCAACAGCTCCATACTTCCACCTAGTGACGAAGAGCTACTGCTCACACCATTTGCTTTTCTCCTTTTTCTTTTGTGTGTTCTTTCTGGTTTCAAGGGAAGTGTTTCCCAGATTGGTGAGACCCCACCTGCAGTTCTGCGTCCAGCTCTGGGGTCTTCAGCACAAGAAAGACACAGACCTGTTGGAGGTCACAAAACGGATCAGAGGGCTGGAGCACCTCTCTTGTGAAGAAAAGCTGAGAGAGTCAAGGTTGCTCAGCCTGGAGAAGGGAAGGCTCCAGGCAGACCTTATTGCAGCCTTCCAGTACTTAAGGGGGCCTTAAAAGAAAGACGAGGACAATCTTTTTAACAGAGCCTATTGTGATAGGACAAGGGGTAATGGTTTTAAACTCAGAGAAGGTAGATTCAGACAATATATAAGGAAGAAATTTTTTTTACAATGAGGGTGGTGAAACACTGGCACAGGTTGTCCAGAGAGGTGGTGGAGGCTCCGTCCCTGGAGGCATTCAAGGTCTGATTGGATGAGGCTCTGAGCAACCTGACCTAGCTGAAGATGTCCCTGTTCATTGCAGAGAGATGGACTAAGTGTTCTTTAAATGTCCCTTCCAACCCAAACCATTCTACAGTTCCATCATTTTTCCGTTCAGTCATTTGAAACACAGCTGTAGTGGTGTTAGTGCTATGGCACAGACAACTTTGGAACTGCAAATTTAGGACGTTTTTTTGAGAATTTACTATATAAAGCATTTCCTTAGGACTGGATCACAAAATGCTATACAGAATGACAGAGGTGATAACTCACTTTTTTTGCTCACTATGATCTAGAGAGTTTGGGTGACTCAGTATGTCAGAAGCAGAAATGTCAGGGCCCTGAGGGCATCAATTAGTCTTATTGGCCTTGATCAGCCTCACATGGGACCCCCTACCACACCCTGCCTCTGGGTCAGGAGCTCTATTTAACCTCAGGTTTAGGCCTGTAATCTTTCCCTGAATTATGTGGTGGGAGTATTGGTCTTCAGCCCTGTCTTTAGTCCTGACTTCTAGCTAGATCATGGGCCCATGCGCATCCAGTCCTGCCTCCTCTTGCTCCTGAGTGGGCTCCCTGGACCTAGTCCATCTCCTTATTTAGGATTGTTATTGGACTCTGTTGCCAGCATCTGGCTCTGCCTGCTGTGTTCAAGTTATCTTCTTTGAATTGTCCTTTCTTCGGCAATAATTTCGTTTTTAGAATTCCTTCAAGTTTACTCTTTCTTCTGAGCATGTCTGCAGTGTAATTCCAGCTAATAAGTAAACTGAGAATAAACTACTGAGCAGAGTAGAATTAACTGTCTCTTGATTCCTGCAGTCATTGGCTACATGCAACCGAGATGCTGAGGCTTGTCCTAAGAATAAACCAAATGCAACTGATTCCAGTTTTGGGTAGAACTTCCCTGAAGGTTGATTGCCTGTGACTTTGTGCCACCGTGTCTCTAAATTGAGGCAGAGGAAGAACAAGGGAGTGTGTTTCACCTCCCCTTGGGAATGAGGTAAGAGCATGCATACATATTGCTGTTGTGTGACCGAGGCATGGTAATTCATTAAACTGTAGTTATACTGTTATTTCTTAGAGCTTCCTCTGAATTTCAGTGGAAACTTCCATGAAGGCATGGTACAGAAACTCACCAGCCTGTCATGTTTCTGGTGGCTGCACCAAAATCTATCTGAGCTTCGATTAGAAGGGTGTGGAGCTGGGAACTGAGGTGATGGTCACACAGCTATTCAGCATGTGATGTAGGCAGAGACGGGTCTTTCCTGAAGTCGGTGAAGGCATATGGTTCTCCATGAGGTGAATGATAGCACTGTGTAAGGCCATTGCATTCCTTTTCCACCACTGAATGTATAAGATCCTGCAGGTCTATAGGTACCTGAGATGTGGTAAGGGGTCTGAACACCCTTTGGGCAGTATTCCTGCCAAATGCAGACACTGTTGGGAATGCTACGGAAAAATTGAATTGAGAGTATGTCAGGAAATCTTGATGTCTGCTTGCTATTGGATATAAGTCATCTTTTCTGTATGTTTGGAGGGAAGAAAAAAGTGGATTCATTGTCCTCCTCTTGGAAGATCTAGTCAGGTGCCAATAGCAGAACAATCCCAAGTTACCCTCTTATCATCATTAAAGACTTGGAACAAAACAGTTAATAGCAGCAAGTGGCTTAGGTTAATAATTAAGCATACCTAATGGATGGCTGTGAGCTGTGACACTCATTGAGGCTTTTGAGAAACTAGTCTGGTGGGTTTCAGCACGCCATGGTTCAGATACCCACATAGAGACTGGGCTGAGTGCCTAACAGAACCTCAAGCTGAAAGTTGCAGTAGAGCTGGCATCGAAGGGATGGAACAGTTCTGCTGGTATCAGAGCCTCTGCACAGGAGTGGAAGAACAAATGGAATAAGGTAAGTGATGCCATAAAAAGTCCTGATAAGAGTAATAAAGGTAGACTTAAATGATCTTTTATGCACCTGCTTTGAGATACAAGGTTCACATGAATCAGGGCTCTGGACTGTGTCCCTTAGAAATTACAATTATGTTAAAATGTGAAAGAAATACAAGGAGAATAGTTACAGTAAAGTCTTGTGGCACAATAAGTAATAGAAACATAGAAGTTGGCTTTGTGGGGACAGTTTGTTTGCCATAATTATGGGGTAGCTAAAGCTTCTACTCAACTTTCACCTCTAAGAGTATTGCTCTTCCACTGAGTCATTTCTAGGCTACTAAGGCACACTTCTTCCAGCCTGCAGCCCTGTTTATCTCTGCTCTTACCCAGCAGCCCTGAAGAGGCTTTTTGCTTGAATACTCATGTCCGTGATGTGTAGTATTTGCATGATCTTAAAACCATGTTATCGGTAATAGCAACACGGGGGAGGCAGTGAAGAACAACCAATTTTGCCGTAAGGTCGACCAACCAACAGACTTGGTTTCTTGAACACCCGCTATATATTCCATTCTATTATTGCAAAAATGTCCCCACTCCTAAGGAAAGGAGAGGTGCTTTAGAGGCTACACAGTATCACCTTTTTAGACCAGGAGTGCATTTTTGAAGCAAGTCTTCTCACCTCCAAGTAAGGTGATTCGCTTGACACATCAGAACTCTCAGTGAACAGATGTCAGTTCTTCTGGGTAAATTCAAAGATGTGCACCAACAACGCTTCAGCCATTAATGGATGTTCAGTCCTTGGTACTAGGCAAGAACTAGTGCTGTGTGTAACACCCCCAAATGCTTGCAGTCTGGATATTAGGACCTCAGCATGAGCTGTTTTGCTCTATGGGTTC
This sequence comes from Apaloderma vittatum, assembly GCF_000703405.1. Taxonomy (NCBI): domain Eukaryota; kingdom Metazoa; phylum Chordata; class Aves; order Trogoniformes; family Trogonidae; genus Apaloderma; species Apaloderma vittatum. Next base: position 61,945 of record NW_009719850.1, read on the forward strand.
TGCTTCTCTTGAGTTGTGCAACAAACATGGGAGTGACTTCATTCTGGATTTTGTCCTCTTTTATCATTATCCCCAAAATCTTCTCTGCCTCTATACCTGACCAGTTATTTCTGTTCTCCGTTCATTCTCTCCCTTTCCTATGAGGTCAGTATATTGCTATCAAAAATATCCCAATTACCAGATCATTGGATGTTCCCAAGGGCATGTAGAATGCTGCTTCTCCAACCTTTCACCAACCGCTTTGAAACTCCTTACTGCATTAACTGGCAAAGGCCAGACAGAAAGAAACAGGAGTAGAGAAGCAAATTCCCTTCCCTTCACTTTCCTCTCTGTATAAGGAATATGCAGGGCCCCAACAACATCCAGTAGCACCCTTGGACACAAGTTGACCATATCTTCTAATTGTGTTCAAGAGCACTTTGTGCCTACATACCACAGATCGCTTCTCCACATCTAAGACCTTTTAAAATGACTTAAAAGCATCAGGTATTCTGAACCACTGTAGCAATAGCAAACAAAGAATGAGCCCTTTATTTTTTTTCATTTGAATAGGGTTTTCTTTGATGTAGCTGTGAATCAATTCAATTAGCTTTGTTTTGATGGGTCTTTCCAACATTTACAGAAGCCAGTAAAGCCGAGACTGCCATGGACAATTGTTTGGGCTTCCTCAGGTGGCCTGACAGGCGCTCACCAATGCAGAAGGCTTCAATGTATGTAGTGAATGGAGTATGTAGTATATAGTGTATGTAGTGAATGGAGGAAGACCACTTTATGGAACAGCACATGAGCTCTTGGTGGCGTCATTCTGGAGAGGAACTGGGCCTTAAGAAGGCCGAGATCTGTTCTTGCCCTTTTTTTTTTCCAAAAACTGATTGGTGGAGCAGGGCTGCGAAAGGCTGCTTCTGCATCATTTTGTTCTTCTTGGCAGGGAGGCAACATGGATTCTCCCTTTGAGAATTACTGATCACACAGCACCTCACATGGTGGTTGTGATTTTCACCCTTTAGACCCTGCCCTTAGAACAATCAAAAATCCTGAATTATCTCATTTCTGTTTGATTTTATTTTTACACCTGGGGCTTTTGCAGCCTGAGCTGTTTTAACAACCGAGGGCTCTTCTGGCTTAAGGGTGTCCCAGACTCTGTGCTAAGTGGTGAGAATTAGAGGTTCCTGCTTATTTAAAATGTGGCTTAAATAACTGACCCATGCTAGTACAAAACTCATGGTGAAGGCAGTAAACTTGATAATCTGTACTTTTAGATGTTGTAACAGTTTCTGTCACAGACTTTATAATGGGAATGTGTGATACGCCTGGCTATGATAGCAAGTAAGACTAAGAAACTTCCCAGGCTAATGAGACTCAAAAGTTTATATTCTTAGAACAATTCCCAGCACTGCTGCAATCAAATCTACGTGTGCTCTTCCAAGGAATACCTAAGGATACCTGCAGGAGCCAGCACAGGACATTCCCTGTTTGGAGCTCGTTGTGGAAGGCTAGAGAAGATTAGGAGCATAAGTCAAGTCACTTGATTTCAGAGCATGACTGTGGCATGATTTAGTTTAATGTAACAAGTGCAACAATTTTGCACAAAGCAGCACAGAGTGAGGAGAGTTTAACACAGTTGGCTTGAAATTCTGTAATTCAATTTCACTAATTAACCTATGACTATCTCTTAGCCTTATGAAACATGGCCCCAATGGGGAAAGCTCCACCTGACCGTGGCTGAAAACTCACCTGCTCGGAGAGGGCTGTGTGTTCTGTGCAGGTCTGTTGGGTGGGAGGAAAAAAGTGTATGGTTTGCAATATATTGATCCTTCATGTGAGAGAGGAATCCGTGTTTTCTTGGTGATTCCACGTTGCTATAACACATCTGCTGTAACACCGACCATTGCTCCCACAGGTCTGCAGTGTGAAGAAAGAATAAAATTAATTTTTTTTTTTTTTGCTATTTTTTTTTAAAGTAACAGGAAGGTGTTAAGGCCTCAAGCCATGATCCCTGGGAGCGAGTCTTTTGTGAAATTTCCATCCAAAAAACTAAGATGAACTTTTGGAGACCATCCTTTCTGAGTGCTGAGCTGATGCTCTTTGCAGGTGGGTGATAGAGAGATGGTGTCTCCAGCCACACTGGCTATGCAGCATCAGCAAAACCCACTGCTACTGGACTGAATACAGACCAGTTGTGAATGAGAGACATGGACAAACAACTCTAAATGATTTTGAATGTTATGGGGTATTGTCAGCGACATGGACGACTGCACTGAGTGCACCCTCAGTAAGTTTGCTGACGACACCAAGCTGTGTGGTGCCGTGGACTCACCTGAGGGCAGAGATGCCATCCAGAGGGACCTTGACAGGCTTGAGAAATGGGCCAGTGCAAACTGCATGAGCTTCAACAAGTCAAAATGCAAGGTCCTGCACCTGGGTTGGGCCAGTCCCAGGCACAAATACAAACAGGGCACAGAGTGGGTTGAGAGTAGCCCTGAAGAGAAGGACTTGGGGGTGTTGATAGATGAGAAGCTCAACCTGAGCCGGCAGGGCGCTCATGCAGCCCAGAAGGCCAACCCTGTCCTGGGATGTATCAAGAGAAGCGTGGTCAGCAGGTCAAGAGAGGTGATTCTCTCCCTTTACTCTGCTCTTGTGAGACCTCACCTTGAATATTGCGTCCAGTTCTGGTGTCCCCACCATAAGAGGGACGTGGATCTGTTGGAGCGTGTTCAGAGGAGGCCACAAGGATGATCCAGGGGCTGGAGCAGCTCTGCTACGAGGACAGGCTGCAGGAGCTGGGATTGTTCAGTCTTGAAAAGAGAAGACTATGGGGGGACCTAATAGCGGCCTTCCAATACCTGAAGGGAACCTACAGGAAGGCTGGGGAGTGACTTTTTACAAGAGTGTCCAGTGATAGGACAAGAGGAAATGGGTTTAAGTTGAAGGAGAATAGATTTAGACTGGATTTTAGGAAGCAATTCTTCAGTATGAGGGCGGCAAGACTCCTGAATAAATTGTCCAGGGACATTGTGGCTGTCCCCTCCCTGGAGGTGTTCAAGGCCAGGTTGGATGGAGCCTTGAGTAGCCTGATCTAGTTGAGAGACGTCCCTGCCCATGACAGGGAGGTTGGATTAGATGATCTCTAAGGTCCCTTCCAGCCTAGACCATTCTAGGATTAACTGCAGTGCACTGAACATTGCCCACCCTTACCAGTGGCTTTTCATGGCATTGTTCCCAAAGCCAGTGGAGATTTCTGGACTCATTTTTTATTTTCTCTGTTCTGCCTGGGTTCATTTCATGCCTGTTGGTTTTCATTCACTTAATGATAGTCATGTCACTGCCTGCATGTTGATATTGAGGGTTCATGATGAAAGTATGTCCAATATTTGGCTTCAGCGATCAATGCTGGTATTTGATGAGATTGTATTCACATGCAGCTAAGAAGCTGAAAATCTCCTCAAATGCTAAACAGGAAAGAAGCTATCACTGTAAAAAGAATTCTGGAAAATTCTGTTGTTTAGATACAAAAAAAAGAAGTCAGGCACTTGTTTATCTCTGCTAGCTTCAGAGGATGAGGATCCCCAACATAAATCCTAAATAATATTAAGAATATATTTCCTATATGACAGGTGTTGTACAGCAAGTTACAGGTCCCTTAATTTCATGAAGAAATAATTTCTTTCCAGGACTGTGTTTCTTTCCTGAGGACTTTGATAAGAAAGAGCTGGACAAGCTGTCTTGGAACTAGAGGCATATATATTTTGCAGGCAGCACTAAGTTTGGGAGAGTGTACGGAAGTCAACAAATACATTTCTTGAAGAGCTGGAGGAATAAACATGAGGTTTATTGCCTCTAATTTTTGAGGAGGACAGGAGGCTTGGACTGTAGCTTAAATCATCAAATCCTCAAGGCATCAAAACCTCTCAGAGGGGAAGCAGGACTGCTACACAGCAGAGAAAGTCGAAGAGAAGAGGATGAGCAATAGAGCTAATTTGGATGCCTGAGAAGATGTGAGATGAAGGGTGGGATGGTGGGAGGACAGCTCTGACTGCTATGTTTTGTCTTGAATGAGGTTTTTTAGCTGCTTACATTACACTTCAGCCTGATGGAGCTGGGTTGTTTTTGCAGTGACAACCACGGGATTGCTCATTAAACCCCGAGAGGGCAGTGTTGCTGGAGGAACATGGATTACTATTACCCTGGATGGTGAGTTTTAAACTCTTATAAAGTGTCTGTCAAAGTAGAAGAGAATCAGGTTTCTTCTGAAGTTTTTTGGAGTGACAAACCTGAAGGAACAAATACGTGGGTTGTGGCACCCAGAACATGAAATTCACTTGGAGTTATTGTTTCAAAAGCTATTGCTGATGGTTTCTTGTTTTTAAGTTCTTTCTAAATAAGAGAAATCAGATTTGAGTCATCATCCTCAGAGGTATTTAAAAGCTGTGTAGATGTGGTGCTCAGGAACATGGTTTAGTGCTGGCCCTGACAGTGCTGGGTTAGTGGCTGGACTTAAAGGTCTTTTCCATCCTAAATAATTGTGCCATATTTTTGTAGACGTAGGGGTAGAAATTTCCCTGATACGCTTCTTGCAAGAAAAGATGAAAATCTCCTCTGTTCACAGGTCCTGTGATGCTAATACTTAAAAAATAATGATGATAAACTTGAGATCTGAGTAAAAAATCCACAGAAATTGATATGTCATGGCCATTTGGGCCCCAGAACAGCTGTAAAAGGCTAGGCTTGATTTTCCAGTGCTGAATATTGATCTATTGGGAAGACAGCTCGTTTCTGGGCCAGTCGCATGTTTGGTGTAGCTGCTCAAGTTCTGACAATCTAATTTATAACTAGGATGAACAATATCAGTCTTTCATGTCTGAATATTGTGCATTCCTGTAGAGATGGTGGAATGGAGGGAAGAAAAGGAGCTTGAGTCTTCAAGGGAGAGGTTTGCCCAACAGCACTTTGTGGCAGGCAGAGACAGATTCCTTTTTTTTTTTTTTTTTTTTTTTTGTGGTGGGAGGAAACAGACAGATAGGCGTGGGGAGAAGGAGGAAATGTGCGGTTTGCTGCAAATTAAGAAATCAATTGTGTCCTTTAAAGTGAGTCTGTGGGCTGGGAACCACCTGTGAAGGTCATGAGTAAAGGTAGTATTGTTATACAATTTCTAATTGTATTTGATCATGCTGCAAACGTTAAGCACTCTAGCTCGTGTTAAAATAAAACTTGACTTTCTGATTATTAAAAGACCTTGATCAGACAGTTCAGTCTAAAGACAGGGGATGAAGAGATCCACCTTACAGAACAGGCCAACTTAAGGTCCTGTCAGCAAAACTATGCAAGACACCAGCAACTGCAAAGACCATGTCAAATGATACTGATTTTGCAAGTGCTTTAAATATCTATGGGCATAGGTTTTCCCAGTGTAGATGGCTGAGGCGATTCAAACTCCCGGTAACTGTCATACTCTGCAGTAGGATACATGTAGGAGAGACTAAATTCTGTATTCTAGGAAAAAAAATACAGCTACATGGCAGGATGAACTGTGTATTAATGTGTCTACTGGTTTTGACTGGAATAGAGTTTGATTTCTTCACAGTAGCTTGCATGGGGCTGGTTTTGGATGTGTGCTGAAAATAGTGTTGATAGCACAAAAAATGTTTTCATTATGGCTGAGCCAGGGCCTTTTCTGCTCCTCACCCAGCCCCACCTAGCCAGTGGGCTGGGGGTACCCAAGTAGTTGGTAGTACACACAGAGGGGACATCTGACCCCATCTGACCAATGGAATATTCCGCAACGTATGATGACGTGCTCAGCAATAGAACTAGGGAGGAGGTTGTTGGTGAGGCTGCTGCTCAGGGACTGTCTAGATGTTGGCTGGCTGGTGATAAGCAATTTTTGTTTGCATCACTTGTCTGTCCTGGGTTTTAGTTTCCACTCTCTTTGTTGGTTGTTTATTTGTTTGTTATTGTTTTGTTTTATTTTCCTCTATTTCCCCTATAATTTATTATTTATTTCTTTTAAATTAATAAATTGTTTTCATGTTAACACATGAGTTTTCTTAATTTTACACTTCCCATTCTCTCCATCATCCCACCAGGAGGGGGAGAAGGAGTAGGTGTGTGAGGTTGAGTTGCTGGCTGGAGTTAAACCACAACAATATGAAACGACACAAACATGATTTAAAAAAGTCTGATTAAGGGCTCTAAGCATTGCTCCTGAGGAGAAGCTGGGGTTGCACATTTGAAAATGTTTGTAATGTGTGTCTAAATTTGAGTGATCCTGTCTTCACAGAGCTCTCTGGTTGACTTTGATTACTTAGGCTCAACATCCTACCAGCTAGAACGTGTCTCTTCAGCCAGTCTGCCCCATCTGGAGGTGTTCCTGGTGAATCCAGATCTGCCCAGGTTGCCATGTGACATTTCTCCTCTATATTTTGACTTACACACCATAAGATGCAGAACAAGGTATGATCCATGACCTCCATAGTGTGGGTGAGTCTTTGCCAGTTGTCTGATAAGATCCTCAATTTCTTTCAGTGTCTGTACAGGCATTTTGTGAGTTGAAGGAATTTCTGTGGCTGTCACTGTGGCCATGCCTGAGCACCTCCTAAGATGTGTTTCATTTATTCTTGCTCCAACCTAGTCCTAAGCTAACTAGCATGAGAGTCAGTGACGCTTCTTGAGGAGACTAGACTCAAATCCTCAAAGGCTTGTAGACATCTAATTCTTGGATGCAGACCTCCCAAGGAAATTTTAGGGAGGGTATTTTACCAGCTTTTTTGTGTCCTCTCCAAGATCATAGAGTTTATGAGTACGGCAGGAAATGACTACGGTTTCAAGCACCTACTGGGCAATCTGATCCGTTTTCCATCCAGTCATAACTTTAAAGAAGATTGTTTGACAGGAAGACTAGGAAGGTCTCAAGAGGCTGTAGAAGTGATCCTAATGGGGCTCTTCCATCTCTTGCTGATACGATTTGCCTGGGAGTTAATTCTGTTGAGTGCTGTGCTGAAAAACTGTATGTATTAAGGATGCAGGATTAATTTACAAACCAGAATCAAGATGCCCTGTAGATCTAGGCAGCCCTGGGTTATTTTAATAGTAATGAATAACAATTATTGTCTGAGCACAGCTAATGAGTAAGTCTGTGTTTTGCATTAATGTACAATTTAGACTGAGTTCTGATATAGTCTTATCACCTTCTGAACTTCACTGTAATTTCTTTCTGTGCCTCCACAGTTTTTTTAAGTTGTAATTTTAGAGTTTAGGTTGACACATGTAAAGTTTGGCTTCACAGTGTAGATTTGCTTTGCTCTACTGAAGCCTCAGTGGACCTGCTAAGAATAGAGACCCTGTGAAGGACCTGGCATTTTCTAAAGAATAAACCCAATTTGTGTAAAAATAATATAACAACACATCTTCTTCCACCTAGGTCTTCACCCCGGGAAGATTTGTACTATGTGGAAGTGATCTTTAAAGGACATGTGATTAACAACCTGACTGAGGTGGAGAAAGAAAACTGTACTTTCAAGGTAACCACCCAGAAAGTATATAAACGATGATAAGGAATTCAAGGTATTGAAGGAGGTCAAACTTCAGACAGCATCACAAAGAATACATTGAAATGTCTCTCGTACTTTGTATGTCTGACTGCATGACAGGACAAGAAGTAAGGATGCTCCTTCTGTTCCTTAAAATTGGTACATTGAGGTACTCATCAGTCTGACACAGGGTAGACTGCGTGACCTAAAAAGTCTGTCTGAATCAAGAATCTGGGTCCAGGTTAAACCATGCAGTCAGAAGACCTTATTGTGTCAGAAGACCCGATGCTGGCTTCTTCTGGTGTTACCCCTCAAGCTGCAAGGTGGCAGCTAACAGTCTGGACTGACAGGTAACCACGGGCAAGAACACCTCCCCTGGGTTCCAGGAAAAGACATCTCTTCAGATCTAGGACAGTTCTCTACATCTCAGATGAGCAAAATCTGGAAAGCTCAGTCCTCACCTGTGGTTTCATACCTGCTACTCAGTTTTGAGACCTTGCTACTTCCACCCATCCCTCCAAATATTTTCCTTTTGGCTCTCAGTGTCAAAGCACGATGTCTCAGGAGGTTGTGGGGAGTGGTAGCACTGGGACCCATTAATGACAATGGTATCAGAATCTCTGTCAGTGCAGAATCTTTAACCACGGCTGTGTGCTTCAGGATGAGGCCTTGTGTTCAGAAGTCACGTCTCACCTCTGTGCTCTCTCTGAGTATCGAGCAAGAAAGCCCAGTGTTTTCAGTAAATTGCACATTAAAACCGAAGAGTCGTTGGGTGGTTCAGCTAGCTTAGAGAGTTGATGAAAAATCACCAGGGGATGTTGTTAATGAGGCACATTCCAAGCTAAATAAACCACAATGTGTCTCTTTTTGGTTTTGGGACTGGGACCTGGGAGCTATGTGTATTGAAAATTAATTTTGCCTCCGCATTAGACTGAAAAATCCTGCTGTGGGCAGCAACAAGTCTGAACAGCTCGGAAGACTTATGTCAGCTGGCGGCTCCAGCTTTCACACTGTTTTTGGCTGCTTTCTCCACATCAGCTCCAGCCCAGGGTGTGATGTGATGTTGCCTTTGCTTCTCAGAAGTGGTCATCACTGAAGGGAGTTTGTGGCCACACATTCGTTTTTAACATGACCATGAGGACAAGGGAAGGCAAAGATTGAGCTTTGAAAGGGAATGGAGTTCAACGAAAGCTCAGAAAAAAACCCCCAGCATATGTAAATGTGTCTTTGATTTGATTCATCAAATGATGATTTTTATGCTATTTATTCAGTTGGCAGCAGCATCTGTAAGTGTAAGTTAGAGCAGGTGAGGGCTCAAAAAGAAGGTGGGGAAGATGAGCATGTCCAGAGAAGGGCAATGAAGCTGGAGAAGGGTCTGAAGAAGAAGTCTGATGAGGAGCCACTGAGAGAACTGGGATTGTTCAGCCTGAAGAGAAGGAGGCTGAGAGGAGACCATTTTTTTTTTTCTCTACAGCGATCTGAAAGGAGATTGTGGTGAAACTGAGGAGGTCAGTCTCTTGTCCCATGTTACAAGTGATGAGACAAGATGAAATGGCCTCAGGTTGTAGCAGGGGAGGTTTCTGTTGGATATTAGGAAAAATATCTTCACAGAAAGGCTTGCCAGGCATTGGAACAGGCTGCCAAGGGCAGTGGTGAAGTCACCATAGAATGTTAGGCATTAGAAGGGACCTCGAAAGATCATCTAGTCCATCTTTGAAGATATTTAAAAGCCATGTAGATGTGGTGCTCAGGGACATGGTTAAGTGGTGGTTCTGGCATTGCTGAGTTAATGGTTCAACTTGATGATCTTAAAGGTCTTCTTCAACCTAAATAATTCTCTTATTCCAAGTTGTTTTATTTACTCATGTAGCTGTAATCTGAGAGCCCACTTTTCCCTTCCGTAACTCTCCTTGGGGTTTTCCCAAGACATCCAGTTCTTTTTCATTGCCTATCCAGGTACTTTCCCGCTGACACCATGCCATGCTGTCTCAGCTGTATCAGCTTTTTACAAGACGATATGCAGCTAACCCAGTGCTGGGTAATACCTAGAGTGCTAGAGATAACTCCTTGTCCACGGCAGGAATTTTTAAAACACTTTTAAAGGGTTTGCACTTTATTTCCTGTGGTCCTGGCATCTAAATGCTTAATTTGGACATAAGATGCCTTTTAGCTGCTGAAGCCACCCATCCATCCATTTATTTGCCCTGTTTGGTTTGTCATGTTCCAGTGAGGGACTGGGACATTTACTGAAATATTGGTTCCATGAGAATTAACAGCATGTGGAGGGCCACGTGTGCATTTGGCCACTCAACAGATAAGTAGCGCTCCCACACAAAACATCATTTGACTAAGATTGGTGTCAACCTAGGCAAAAGATTTCTAGAGCAATTTTGTTAAAAAAAATATCTCACATTTAAGAGGCAGCTGAAGAAAACAGGTACAAGGGCTGCTCTACTGACTGCAAATGCAGCCAAAGCATGTGTCAGGTGCCTCAGCCACTTTGGGAGGGTGATCATAGAATCATAGAATGGCCTAGGCTTTGCAAACGCAGCCAAAGCATGTGTCAGGTATCTCTTTGGGAGGATGATCATAGAATGGCCTAGGCTGGAAAGGACCTTAGAGATCATCTAATCCAACCTCCCTGCCGTGGGCAGGGAAGTCTCTCAACTAGATCAGGCAACACATGGGGACTGAGTGATGATGAACTTCCTCCACTTGGCAAGGGTCCCTGTGTGTTCCCTGTCCTCTGAGAGGCTTACTTGAAAGCACAATCTCTCTGCTCCTTCTTGGGCTGTGCTGAAGTCAAAAATAGTACCCCATAGCAGATTTACAGTGTTTCCTTGCTTTTCCGAAGCACAATCTCTCTGCTCCTTCTTGAGCTCTGCTGAAGTAAAAAATAGCACCTCATAGCAGATTTACAGTGTTTCCTTGCTTTTCCCTCAGAGGTCAAGGTAATGCTTTCCCAAAGACATCTCTGGTTTATTACACTGCATTAGGATACGGCAAAACAATTCATTTTGTTTGATATGTTGCTTTAGGGTACCCACCTCTGGTTTATTACACTGCATTAGGATAGGGCAAAACAATAATTTTGTTTGATATGTTGCTTTAGGGTACCCAAGAAACTTGCTGAAGACTAGCTGAAATATTTCACCTCTGTGAAGTAGGAACAGTTTTGAAGAGTATACTGAAGACTAGCTGAAATATTTCACTTCTGTGAAGTAGGAACAGTTTTGAAGAGTATACTATTAGGAAGAAAAATGGTGCCATAATGCAAGATAAAATGGAGGTCTCAACTTCAGAGAAACCATCGTTTAAGAAATTTTAATACAGTGCATTAAACTCTATCTTCTAGAATTGACTCAAGCCAAAGTGGATGTGCCATAATGCAAGATAAAATGGAGATCTCAACTTCAGAGAAAGCATCGTTTAAGAAATTTTAATGCAGTGCATTAAACTGTATCTTCTAGAATTGACTCAAGCCAAAGTGGATGATATGAGCAGAAAAGAGGATGTAAAAATAGCAGTAGGTCATGCTCTGAATGCAGAAGGGGGTAAGAAGAGGATATTTATACTTAGTCCATTCTCGGAGCAGGTCCCTGCTTCAAAGATCAAATAAGAAGCGTGAGTCTCTGAAATGCAGTTGCCAACTGTGTTGCGAGGAGAGCGTAATCAGATCTCGTTGAACTGTTGCGAAAATAACTGCTGTTTAACCACAAATTTCTCTTTGCAGTTCTTGCGTAATCAGATCTCGTTGAACTGCTGCGAAAATAACTACTGTTTAACCACAAATTTCTCTTTGCAGTTCTCTGCTGCGCAGACACCTGTGGTTTACCAAATTAATCCACCATCCGGCGTCCCAGGTACAGGACCTTTCTTTAAGCTGGAGCCCATTTTAATTATTACTTGATGTGGCATCCTGTCTTCCTCCTTACGAGGGATCTGTCTTGCTGGGGGTGAAAATGGGCATCTCCAGAACTTAATGTCCAAGCTCACGTTGAACAGGGAAATGGGTTTTCAGGAGGGGAGAGAGTCTGCAGCTCTGGGTACAAGATGAGTGGTGAACTGGGTTATTTGGTACTTGACTTCTGCATTCCAACTCTCCTCGAGTAGAGAGATGTTGTTCAGCAGATAGATAGGTTTGATCCCGCTCGACTCTTGAGTCAGCTGATCCTATTCATTTAATAATATTTTTTAAGAAGAATTAGCTATTAGTTGATGCTATTGCAATGTCATACAGACCTTTGAGTTAATGGGGGTTTAAATCAGGCTTAAAAGTTACACATGAAGACAGTCACTGTTTTCCGTCTGAGCAGTTAACTGGCGCATGGAAGATTTTGGTGTTTTTTTTCTTCCCAGGCTTCTTTAGAGAAAATTGAAACGTTGAGTTCCAAAGTCAAGATTAATCAAAATGCTTTGGTCTCAGGAATGCAGAGTGCTACCGGGATGATTAGACCATGTAGAAACTCCTAAATCTATGTCCACCTCATTTCCCATTATTTTCAGATACAACTCAGCTCCAGAATCTCATGCCTTGCTTTAGAGTGTCTGTATGGACATTCCTGTGTGTTACATGGCTGTTTGACCTCCCAGTGTAGCCAGTGAAGAACATGAGAGTAACACTAAGTGTCTGGTGCTATTTGAGATGTCCTGGAGCAGGCAGATATGACCCAGAACCAGGAAAACTCATCTCCTTCTGGATTCACAGTGGGAGAATAGGATGGGATGCCTCAAATGATTTAAGACACCTCTGGGCAAGCAATTGAACCAGGCTTGTCACCCAGTGTGGTCAAGGGAAAGTTGGAAGTGATTCAACTGGCAATATATATGCTGAGGTCCTTCTTTACTTGACCTTGACCCTGTTTAGTGTACAAATTATGTCATTTTGGTTGCCTCGTGAGGTTCTACAGTGGAATTTGATTAGAATGTGGGGTTTTAAAAAAAAAAAAGAGTTGAGGAAAATATCTTCTGAGTACAAATACTAGACACCTGCTAAAAAGTCAGGAGTGGACTTTTCTATGGGAAGTAAGGATGTTTGTTTTAGGAAAAGTGAATTAAGTGCAACGTCACCTTGAACTATGGTAGAAGCTGAGAGCAGCCATCAGTGCAGCCAGTTGGGCACCTCTCGGCAAAATTTGCAAAGACCAAGAATTTCTTTAGTTTACCTCAAAAAAACCTGGCAAACAAATTCTCTGCTGTCAACAGACTCCCTTCAATTTTCATTTCCTTTTAAACAGGGAATTTAATAGAGATTTATGGGAAGACAATTGCTGGAAGATATGAGACCCTGGACTTCAATGTGGATTATGTTGATGGGTAATTATATATACATATATAGATATATATATAGGTTGCTCTCTGACCCAGTCCCTGTAAATTGGCATTTCTTCCATCAGCCTCCTTGACAGCAATAAATTGCAACCAGTTGGCCCAGAATTGCCATTTACTTCCTTTGTGGTTTATTGCAGCTCATGAGCTGGGCTCCAGCAAACTTTGTTAATCTAATTGCAACTGGTCCATTAAGCTAGTTGGTTTGTTTACTGGCAGCACAGTCAATCACAGCTCAGTGTGAATTGTACTGTAATTGCGTCTGGTTGCTGTAGATTTTATTTTGGTTAGCAAATTAAAATTTAACTAATTAAAATAGTGTCAGAACCTAAAAGTTAAATAAATTTTCCCTTCCATTTGCATTTTTAGAAAAAACATTAGTTTGAAGCAGACACTCTGGTGAGTCAGAAGACAAAGCAGAAGTATTTTGAGACAAAAGGCTTTGTTGTTCAGTGCTTTAATCCCTCTCTGGTCACTCCCTTGTTCTCAACTAAGGTTTGATTTTTGTCTTCTGCTGCTTCTATTGTTATATGCAACAGAGGAAAGCAAGTAGATTAGAAAAAAAATAGAATTCCTTCAGGACAGCAGCACTTTAAGGACGGTGAATCCAAAATGAGCATGGACACTGAGCTGCTGTCTGTTGTGTGTATTTCCTTATGTATGGAACTCAGATACTACTGAGTTACAATTTCCTTGCACTTGTGTTAATAGCAGTGAAGCATCAAGCCGGGAAGACTATTTTAGTTGCCATGCTGGCGTTTTAAGGATCATTTCAGGAGCCAGGGAAGCTGTGTCATCTCAGTAGACAGAAATTTTAACTGCAGCAGCAGATATTTGACTACTGGATGCTTTTAAACTACTTCTCAGGCTGAATGGAAAGGGATTTCTTAGTAATTAAATTCTCTGCTGGTGTGAACAAAAACCCAGTGGAGGTTCCTGCTGCACCCATTTACCAGCTCTACACTTTTCCTCACTGTGTGCACACTCGCATCCTTTGTTCAACGTTAATTATTGTTTCACCTGCCTCTCGTGCAACTGTGAAACCTTTGACCGGTGGGAAGAAAGGCTGGTCTGTCTGACTGCAGGCTGGGCATGCCTGCATGCTCCATTGCTGGATTACACATTTACAGTTTAACCTCGCTATTACTGAAAAAGAAATGGCCTCAAAATCCTGGCATACCAGACAGGTTCACTCTGTAGCTTCACGTGAATACTTTGCCCATTTTTGGTGTGCTAGTAAATACGTGTCAGGTGGGGACTTGGACTCAACCAGACAAGTCTGTCACTCAGTCACACTGGTTCAGGATTTGGAGAAAAAATACTATTTTTTTTTAAATACTTTCAAGCATGGTCTGCATCCTTTTGCACACTTTGTACGAGATGCAATAGCCCAGTGATGCTGAGCTAAACATTTTACAGCACTGAATTTTCTTCTATTCATCCTTAAAAGGAAAGACATGTCAATATCAGCAAGATGTATTAATAAAAGAGAAGTTTTTTATTTAAACCTCACAAAACTACGCTCTGAAGCATGGGTCATAGCAAAGTGTTTTCATTACAGGTTTTAATTATGTATTTTCCTTGATTGCTTGTTAATTTTCAAGGGATCATTGCCAACCTTCGCTTACCATGCTAATTACTGTGAATTTATTGCTCCCACCTGATTCTTCCTCTTCAGGGAAGGGTGTCGCTTGCTGTATTAGTTCTTTAAGGTGGGGATACTTGAATTTGCTGTGAGATGCTGGATGACATCTGTCAGAGGTTGGTTTTTAGTGTTTTTCCTCAGTGAAACAAAGAAATGACTGAGCTGCATCTTGAAGCAGTGTGATTGTACGAGCATGACGCTGTACTTGTGCTGCTTGCTGCTTCTGGAAGGTGAGGGTGGGTACAGCCCTCCTGGAGCTCAGACCATTAACCCTTCCCTACAGGGAGGAGGTTACCAGGTCATTCAGAGTTGACATGGGTGTCTCAGTGGATCTTGCTACAATCTTTACAGAGGTGAGGTTCTTGTGTATTTGAGGAATACACTTTGCAGGTGAAGACATAATAGATTAGGGCTTGTCCAGTTTTCTAGAAGGTTGATAAACACTAGATACAAGTGAGGGGAAAATTCCTGGTGCATTTGAGAATATTGGCCACTGGTTTTAACAGGATTAGATTTCCATCTGCAAAGCTCTATGTGATATCATATCTATGTGACATATCATATAATTTCCTGTCTATTTTTTCCCAGGCCAGCTCTCCTTGTGGCAGAAGGTGGATGGACCAGCCTCTGCTCTTTTGCTGACAGACAAGCTGGAAGCATGTCAGTCCTTGACTTACCTTTGGTTTGTGTTGGTGCAAGGGCTCAGCACAGCTTCTGTGCACAAGAAATTTTCTTGGCTTTGGAGAAGCTCTTCTGCTTTGGCTTAAGATGTAGAGAGGGTATGGGGAACCCACCATGTGGTCTGTGGCAGGAGTGGGTGAGAGATGCTGGCTCTTTGTGGCTACAGCCATAACCAGGCAGGGCCAGGAGCTGTTCTCTGGCCCAAAGACAATACAACCATGCCCTGGGCACATCAGTTATATAGACTCCAAAAGCTGTATCCAAGCTGCCTACAGAGCCTCATCAATGCATCATCTTCAGTCATTATATGGACGCTAATTTTAAAGGTGAACTAGCTGACCTGAGCCCAAACTGAGCAAACAGCTCTAAAAATTTAACAACATAGGCAGACAGGCTCTGCTTGGCCCCTTCCTGCCACTGTCCGTTTATTGGTGTTTGTGTATCCTTGCCTTCTGTAAGCTGCAGGACACCCTTTAGGCTGCTGCTTTGCACCCTGTAGAATTTCAGAAATAGCCATGGGCTTTGCAGCAGCCTTGATGCACTTCTCAGAGTGCCTGTGAGCCCTGGGAAAGGGGGAGGCTACTTTTACAGGGAACCATGAGGAAAACCCGCTTCCGTAGAAGTCAGTGTTAAAGCTCCTGGGGTTCTCAGTGGAACCTATTATAGCAATATAAAATTCCTCTGGGGTCCTAGGAGGGGGTTTTAAAGGCAGACATGAGTTGATGATGGGACTTACATCATTCCATAGCTTCCAAAGGCTGATGTAATGCCAGCATATCTGCTGCAATTGCTTCCTACTTACACATCGAGGATGTGCAGAGGTGCAAGCAGAGGGGAAATACTTTTGTCATCCTATTCATCCCCACCCTGTTCCCAGATGTGTCTCCTCTCAGCTCCATTTTCAAATAGGGGTTCTTAGGGCCACCAACAGGATTAGCTTCTGGTGACAAGGGTAGAGGAGATTATCTGGAGTGCTGAGTTTGGCTGCTATGCTTCCTCCCAAGCTGCTGAACTCCTGATGGTCAGTGGAGACATGGGTTTTTCCTCTCACTTGTTTCTCTCCTTTATTTCTAAAAGGAACCAAGTGTGACAAGCTCAGATGTGTAAGTCCATATCTTTGATTAGATGATTCTCACTGTTTTTCTTTCTTTGCTCCCAAGGCTCAACAAAGTCCTTTGTCTCTCCACAGTTACCCTATTCAGGCAGAAGATAGACCGGGGACCCTTCAGTGCCGGGTGGAAGGGAACCACATAGGTTAGTGAAAAGTGAGAAAAACCATGGGTTTGTGTTATTCCTTCAACTCCAGAGGGAGGGTGTCCATCACAACTTCCTGTTCTGTCTCTGGTTAGAGATGTGGCTCAGGGTTGAGTCCAGAAAACCTGTTTAATGTCAAAGCTTACCAGAGTTCAGTACAACCACTGCAGAGTCTCGCATCCTCTGCACAGCCCTGTCGTCAAGTGAAGCCATGACAGAGATGTGAACATTGTCAACAGCAACAATGTGATTTGTGGTCTTTGCTCAGTTTAATGTGTGTGGTGTGGGGCATTTAATTATTTATTTTAGTTCATTATCTATTATTTCTTCTTGAGTGTGGTAGACCTTCCCTCTACTGTTCTATCAGAGAGGAATAAATTGAGTGCCCATTTCTGTTCATGGTCTCTCTGGTAGCAGGTTGGATCCCTTTCATTTTTCCTTCCTTCCAAGCACTCTGAAGAAGCTTCTAATTTCCTTTGGAGGCTTTGAGCAGCAAGCTTCCTGCTTGGGAGAGATGATCTCAATTAAATATATAAAATAAAAATTAAAACCTAGCTCTCGTGTAGACACTGATGGTGCAATACAATAGCCCGAGTTTTTGAGATGTCTTGAAGTATCTAGGAGTTCTCCCATGAGGTGTCAGAGATAATGAAGATCTTGAAGGAGATCTGCACATTCCTCGCATGGTGAGTGAGGTCAGATGGGATCCATGGGGTCCAAGATGACAGAAGGCACTTATGCTTAGGCAACCAATTTCTGTACCTGGGATTTATTTTTCAGGTTCAGATACATAACTGTATTTTTTCTACAGTTTAATGTCTACCTATGATCTAAGGCTCTAAACTCTCTAAGTTGATATTTGCTTCAGTTCCCATATACATACTCTGCTGAAATCAGTGCAGTTATACTGTTACAAGAAAAAAAAAAGTGTAAAGAAGAGGAGAATCAGGCAAAGAACACCTGGAAAAGGTTCGGTAAGACACACTCTTCATGGAGCCCTTCATGCTTCTGTCATAAAGCATATTACTTTTCTCTCCTCTAGGGTCCCACAATGTTAGCTTCTCAGTGTTTAACAAAGGAAAGTGAGTAAAAGAATTTTTTTCTCTCTTTCTCTGTATTTTTTCATTCAGATGTGACTGCATTTGGATTCAGGATAAGTGTATGATTTTTTTACCGAATCTTGTGTTTCATTGTTTAAGAAATGAGGTTTTGCTGTCTTAAAATGATCATCATCAGATTGGGAATGAAAAGGGATAATGTTCCTCCCACAAAATTTAATACTTCACCTTCAATGCCTGAAGCATGAGTCACCTGTTAAGCCCAGCTAAACAAAATCCTTTCACCTCACTTCTTTCCGATTTGAATGAAGAATTAAAATTTAGCCATAAAAGGAGGTGAAACTGGGCTTTGACAGTATCAAAACTGTACTTTTCAATGGGACTGTACTTCTAATAAAGAATTTCAGATGAAGAATTAAGTCAGCCATAAAAGGAGGTGAAAATGGGCTTTGATAGTATCAAAACTGTACTTTACAATGGGACTGTACTTCTAATAAAGAATTTCAGCCATATAATGTAGTCTTTTGAATCAATGTCTTAGTATGCTGGTAGAAATGTTCCACTGTTGCTCTGGAGAGTGAGTCTTCATCTCTACCGAAAGAAGATCTACCTAAGTGGCCAAAGCTCTCCCCATATAATGAAGTCTTTTGAATCAGTGTCTTAGTATGCTGGTAGAAATATTCCACTGTTCCTCTGCAGAGTGAGTCTTCATCTCTACCAAAAGAAGATCTACCTAAGTGGCCAAAGCTCTCTCAGGCATTTTCTTTGTCTTGCAGGTCAGCCATACACAAAGGGGCTTGGCTCATCAGTGCCAAACAGGAGCTTTTCTTGTATCAAACGCATTCAGGTATCACACTGGTCCCCCTCACTGCTCACACTATCTTTTGGCAGTTCCATGGTGGTCTAAGAAAAGACCTCTCATTATGGCTTGTCCCAAGGATGGGATGCTATTGTGCTCTCATTTTGGGCACCCCACTCCCCTGGTATGGGCTTGAATAGACAAAAAGCTGTGCAGCAAAACTTTCAGGAAGACCAGATTAATGTGCTAAGGCTGGATGTGCTGCCGTGGGCTATCTTCTACATCCCCAGTGAATCAGTGTTCCTCTGAGGTGGTATGTCTGAAATCTGTGTTGGACAGTGTAACCCAAGACAGTAAGCCAGATGATAGCAGTATGGCAGGGTTTGAGATGACGTTGTTTTATCATTGTTTTACTCTACTCTGCCCTGGTGAGATCACACCTGGAATACTGGGTCCAGTTTGGGGCTCCCCAGTTCCAGAGAGACAGGGACCTACTGCAGAGAGTCCAAGGGAGAGCTACGAGGGGGATCAAGGGACTGAACATCTCTCCTGTGAGGAGAGACTGAGAGACCTGGGGCTGTTCAGCCTTGAAAGGAGATGGCTGGGAGGGGACCTTATTAACTTATAGAAATATCTGAGGGGTGGGGGTCAAGAGGAAGGGAACAATCTCTTCCCAGTGGTGCCCAGCAATAGAACAAGGAATAATGGGTTTAAGTTAGAACATAGGAAGTTCCACCTCAACATGGGGAGAAATACTGTGAGGGTGACAAAATTCTGACACAGGCTGCCTAGAGAGGATGTGGAGTCTCCTGCTCTGGAGGCTTTTAAACCCACC
>NW_009719850.1:81087-81711 GCF_000703405.1 Apaloderma vittatum
GGGTGACCCTGCTCTGGCAGGGGGGTTGGACTAGATGATCTCTAGAGGTCCCTTCCAACCCTGAACTTTCTATGATTTCCGTCAGATCACTTGTCAACTTAAGATGTCGTATCTAGAGAAACTTTTCTGCCTTAAATCACACTGTATTTGATGAAGTTGAGATTTTAAAATTGCAGACCTTATGCAGATACAAGGATGAAATGATGTTCAGCCACTCCAAGAATTGAGTTCTAGATAAATGGTGGATGGCAGGTTACTACACCGTTAGTGTTTTGGTTTTACTTTTTTTTTTTTAAGTAAAAAATATAATAACCACCATGTGACATTTCCAGCTATGCTGTACACAGCAGACAACGAAATCCTGAGTACCCTCAAGATAATGCTGCATGCCCAGCAGCCAAAGCAGAAGGAGGGGACTGGAGCTGCAGTGCACTGAGTAGACCTTTGCCTCAGTCAAAGGCTGCATAAAGCTGAAAGACCACTTGGTTCATCTGCATATAGTCCTATCAAGTATTTGCTGTTAAGCTGGCTCAAATTCATGTCACGAATTTTCTAGTTCTATGTGGCCTGTATCTGAGAATGTTGGTTCAAGAGGAACTGAAAATTTTTAAAATAAAAAATAAT
>NW_009719851.1:0-11183 GCF_000703405.1 Apaloderma vittatum
ATATATATATATATGGACTATAGGATGAATCAACTTATCCACAATGGTTGTGCCACAGAATAGCGATTTCAGGTTTCGTATGTCACGGGTATTCTTCAGTACACAGCACAGCATTAGGATGTGGAGCATCAGAGCTACTGTGCTGACTTGCACGGGTAAGGAGATCACTTGTGTCACTGCTGTTTCCGTCTGAATTTCCAATTTTTGTTGGGAGAGCTAACAGAGAGCTGAACCTGCACTCTTGGGACAGAGCCAGAGGCAGAAACGGAAGGGAGAAGAAAGATAAAAAACTCAAACAAAACCAAACCAAACAAACCTCACAAAAAATCCCCACAACCAAAACAAACCAATCTTATTCCAGGTTTATGACAAGAATTTACAAAAGTACCATGTCCCTAAAAAAAACCCAACGTAACAAACCCGCAAAGAAACGGAAAACACCTCAAACAAAAATCAGGTTCCCCAAAATTATAAGGTTCCTAATCCTTCATTTTGTCATAGCTTGGGTTTCTTGTCTCTGGTTCTCAGAACTGATTCGTTGCTCCTACACAACCTCCCATTTTTTTTACAGGTAGGAGCTTACTGCCTGCACATTGTTGGCTTGTTCCTCACAGCAAACACTATGAAGGCGTATGGACTTGTGACCTCAGCTGCTGACTGCTCCCTTCTTTTACTTTGAGGCTGAACACCACCTGTTCTTATTTAACACTCAAAACGATAAATGGCCATTCTTGAATATTTCTAGTTTTTGCAAGTTTGGTTCACCTTGAATTCAGTTCAAGTCTTATTTCTTGGAAACAAAATTGTAGATTTCTCCATTGTAGGTTAGGCTTAATCTTTCAGTCAGATCTTGTATTTCCTAGTCAAAATCCACTCATAATGTATAATCAAAATCATGTATGCATATGGTTACAGATGTTACAAAATTTGTATTTTTCTTGTTTGGATTAAATTTTAGTTGTAGTAAGCAGTGGTATTCTAGGGAAGCTGCTTTACAGATATCAAAAGATAAGGAATTTAGACTTTGGAAAGTTTGTTTATCTGCTTTGCTAAGATGAGGAGTTTTAGTTTGACATAGTTTGACTCCTGGAATGTAAATGTAATTTAGAAATACTAAACACACTTTTGCTGGTGGTAATAGATGCAACTGTAATCAGTGTTTGACAAGTTTTGACAGAAACTCATCCAACCTCCTTTAAAAAATGATAATAAACACAGTATTGAAACAATTTGTGGAACAGCCACTTTGCATCTCAAGGGAGCAAGCTCTATTTCATATTATTCCAAGTTATTTATGAACGTACATTTTTACATTAGAAACCTGAAAGGTATCTTTTTAGGTAATCAGTATTTTCATATGTATTCATGAGTTTTTCGCCAGACAACTAATTCCTGTATTCATGATGAATTACATAATCACACTTTTAAATGTTAGTTGTAACACCACTGTCTTAATGAGGAAATATATGATTTACACAACTGTAGTGCCTAGAAGCTTGTAGCAGGAATAACTGAAAATATTCAGAGTCTTTGACAGTGAGACAAGTGTGTTACTTGAGGAGTCTGTTCAGATAATTTTAAATGTTAATGACAAAAAAAGTAAAATTTGCAGTCTGAGGTTAATAATGAAAGAAGAGAACACTATACTTCATTTTCAGATTCAAAGGTGAGAACTTCATTGGAGGCAAGTGAAAATAGAAATTTGTTGCCATTATTGTTTTGGTGACTGTACTTCAGCAGTGCCAGATCTCGTAAGGTTTGATAATCTGGAGCAGGGTTTATGTACACAGACCCTTAGAGATCAAAAAAAAATACAGCAGTAAAAAAACCTAGTATTTTACTTCAGAAATGAAGGTTTAGAAATATTTTCAAATCATTGCATTACAGCTTGAAGAGAGTAATGCCTTACTGTTGCAGCTGTGTGCTTTGCAAATGTATTGATTTACAGTATTGATTTTACTTCCAGGAAAAATTATTGTACTTCTGGAAGAAAGCAGAGTTTGACATTCATAAGTGCACTCCATTTTCATATATACGTACCAAGGGAGGAGAGCCCTGGTTATAAAGTCAGTTCAGTTCTAGCTGACTGTCATTTGACTTACAAATATTTCTGTCGTATTTTGAGAAGTCAAAAGTTAATTTTAAAAGGGTATTAAGAAAAAAAATATTGATGACCATCTGAACTTGCACATGTTACAAAAACCTGTTACTTGGAGAAATATTTACTAAAGCTGGCATAAGTGTCAGAATGACTGATATTTATACTTCAGTGAACTCAAACTAGAAAATTTGATTACTCAAATTCGGACTGTGGAATAAGATTTTCCTACAGCAGAAAGTCTGGATTTTTTTCCTTGACTTTCTATTTGTTTAAATTGCATCATCTATTAGTAATTCAAGCTGACGAAAATTCCGTCAAACTGATTTGTGATTAATTCTTCAATCAGCAAATATAGAATACCTGAATATTAGTTGAATTCATGCATTGCAGACTACAGGTTCAGCAAGGACTTCAGCTTGTCCCTTTCAGGTGGCACCTTCGCACCTTCAAGACATAAAGCAAGTGTTTCATGGGAGAAGATTGTCCCTTCTTGCTTTCAGCCAAGCAGAGGTGCAACATCTCATACGAATACAGTGTGTAGTCCATCAGTCGAGGAACAGATTATTTTTGATGGATCACATTGCACATCTTGAGGCCTACAGTACTTTGACAAAGGACACACAGGATAGCTCAGTCAACTGAGCGTGGTTCTAACAACACCAAGGTTGCGGGTTCGATTCCCTTTTGGTCCCCATGTGTTGCCTGATCTAGTCGAGAGGTGGCATCCCTGGCGGCAGGGAGGCTGGGTTAAAATGATCTCTAAGGTCCCTTCCAGCCTAGGCCATTCTATGATTCTATGATAAAAATTAAGGAATGCAAAGGAGAGGTGTGAGGAGTGACGGTTCCTGGTCTTGAAGGCACTGGGGAAAGGAGACGCAGAAAAAGATGGATGGTGGGACAATAACCAGCCCTTTTTTCACACCTAGGCACAGGGCATCTTCCCTCCCATCTCTTCTGGCCCTTGAATACAGATTTACTGACTGCTCACAGAATGTGATTCTTGCCTGAACTCCTGCCGTTACTGGCCCAGCCTTCCTGGGACTTTGCTGCAGCTGAGGAGCTCACAAGCCTTTTTTTGACAGGATCTACCCAGAACCTGCAGACATTGCAGCTGTGGGAGTGGTGAGCTCTGCAGTCTCCAGCAGTGTCAGGGAGGGATGAAGACAGGAGGGGGGAAAAGGGATTTTTACATGTATGTAGATCTGTTTGACAAGTTGAAGGAAAAGTCTTGGAAACATTTGAAGAGTAATGGCTGCAGGTAGAACGAGCTAGATACAAATATATTAGACTACATTACACATAATGATGAATTTCATTTCTCCTAGGTATTTTGTTTATGCTAAACCACTTTATTTGCTTTCTTTTTTATTTTCCCTTACTACTTTCTCATCTGTTTATATTTGTATGAAATGCGAGTAAAACAAAACACATAAATCAATATACCTAATTATAAGAGACAAGAGCAAGTTGTACTTGTTTCCACTGTTGGAACCTGAGACTTTCAAGTTTGACACGTTTTCTGACGACTTATTTGTTCACATCTTCTATAAAATGCAGAATCTCTCCTGAGACATGCACAGCAAAAAAAGATGCCAAGAAATTATTGTGTTTCTGAGCTTCTTTGCATTGACTACAAATATAAGTTAAACTATGTTGGGAAAAAGAAACCAAATGAAACCTAAACCAACAACAAACTAATTTGCTTTCTTCTGCATTTAGGTCTAAGTACCAGAAAAAAGAAATGAAAAATTTATATGTGAAAGACAGGAAAAAAAGGACATTGTCATTTAAAACAATTAACTATAATAATCACAACCTGTCATTCTTCAAATTCTTCAATTTGTTCTTCATAATAATATATCTCGTCCTCTTTATTTCTTTAACCAAGTTAGTACTTTGTTGCTAAATGTTTGAACTGCAATTTTCCTAGCGAGACTAAATAGTCTCCAGGCCATAGCTGGTGTATGTCTGCTTCTTGTATTAGAGACGGAGATCTTGTATCGTATCTTAGATGATGGATAAGTCTATGGATACTTCTGTTGTCTGAATGACTTTCTTTTTCTCAGATTATTAAAAATATTAAATCTCTCATTCTGTTTTCCTTATAACCTGTTATAAATATTTCCCTAATTTTCTGAACAAGATGAAAATTCTCATCCTCTCTTGGCTTGCCTGTGATGCTGGCATATATTTGATAAATATTTCATAACCCTTTCTTTAAGAAGAGTACTATACTCTTATATTCTTTTTGGATCCAGCAACATATACGATTAGAGTTCTTAGGAGGCAAAATTGGTTGACTTTAAAGTACTTAGGAAGACGTAAGAGAAATGTACAGCAGAACGCTAGACAGGTACACAATCCTCTGTGTGGTTGGATCCTAGTGTGCTAGCCACATGTACCTTCCTACTCATCTGAGTATCTGCTTTCAGCACAAATGATATGTTGTGGGAATTATGTACTCTCTGGAACATCTGGGTTTGCTATGGAAAACAGTGTGATGCTTTGCATAACCAGACAGATTACTCCAAAACTGAATCAGACCCGGGAGGACCTGTGGACTCCTGGGTATGTGTGAAATTGCTCTTTCAACTTCTGTTGTCATCTTGTCGTAGGAACTGAGTAACTCTCCCAGATCACATGACTATAGTATTCCTAACCAAAGCAAATCAAATAAAAAGATTAATTTGAGGCCTGAAGTTATTTTCCACAAAGAAAATTAGAGCACTCAAAAGGGTGATTTCTCTCTTTTTTTGTGTGTATGTGTGAATTACAATGATAATGTAAATTGTAATTGTAAAGATTGTTAAATTTCATGTTGAAAGATATATTATCAGATTTTACTAAGAAGTTATTTTTCACAAAGAAAATTAGAACACTCAAAAGGATGATTTCTCTTTTATTTTT
The DNA here is from genome assembly GCF_000703405.1 of Apaloderma vittatum. Lineage (NCBI taxonomy): Eukaryota > Metazoa > Chordata > Aves > Trogoniformes > Trogonidae > Apaloderma > Apaloderma vittatum. The sequence continues at coordinate 5,009 of NW_009719851.1, forward strand.
TTGGTGTGAATTACAATGGTAATGTAAATTGTAATTGTAAAGATTGTTAAATTTCATGTTGAAAGATATATTATCAGATTTTACTAAGAGTGAACTATATCTTTGCACTTGGCATTGACATGAAATCACTTTTCATCTTTGGAGATCTCTGCAGTGTGTCTAAACACCTAAGCCTAACTTCAAATGCCCTTGTTTTTCTGGGTTAAGTTAGACCCCGATATTATTTTGACCATACGGTACATTTTTAGTTTTAGTATGTGAATATCTTCTTTGTTGTTTTTCTCCAAGAGTCAGAAAACAAGACTATAAATCCCAGTGGTGGAACTTGAAAAATGGGGTTTGTGTGGTTCAAATCTTTTGAAAATTCTATAAAGCAGCATGAGACATTGTTCTATTCAATTTCTAGCTATTGATCCAACTGAATGCTTGTTTGGAGATTGCCTTTGCAGCTTTATTTGAACAGAAGAAATACTTTTCTCTTTAGAGATAGGGTGTGTGGGGATTTCACTTACAAGGGACACATTTCATGTATACAGATTTTTCATGCTGAGGGCCATAAAATAGTTTTGCCCTTGAAGCTGAACATTATACCTCTAACTTGCACAGCTTATACCTGTGTTAATTACAGAAAGAATGGTGAGCAGCTCACAATTGGGAAGATGAATGTTTTGGCTACCAGAGGAAAACAGTTTTGATTAAAGATATGTCAGCCAGGCTACTCTGCTTCTATATTTGGCTCTCTGCGATAAAGACAATGTTGGAAAGAATTCAGAACTGAAAGGCTTGGATCCTGGGCCCAAGGAAACCTGAGGCAACCATATGGAGTGACTTTTCATTATGGGCAGTGTGATGAGTTGGCCTAATTGCACAGTAACTATCCTGCTGACATAAAAGTCACGTAGATGTTCTTACCCAAAGGTCTGATTTGTGCTTGCACCTGAAATGTAAGAGACACTTCAGAAATAATTACAGAGGCTAATTACTAACACCATATTTCTCTTTATTTTTCCTTTCAAGGTAAGGCAAATGATCTAATGTTGCTATTTCTATTTTCCTCTGCTTCGCTATTTTATTTTTTCAAGTAATGTACATTTGTTAACATTTATTTATATATGTATGTTTTATAAACATATACAGTAAATTTCTGAGAACTGGGATCTGAGATGCAAGAGCAGAGCAAACACTATTTATAGTAAATATTTTCTGTGAAAAACTCAAACGTTAGACTAGAGACAAGCATTAAAGCGTACTGCCGAAATGCCACTCCATTAGTTGACTACATCATTCATTCTTGCTTTGTATAAGACTTTAAATGTTTGAGTCTCAGGAATAGTAAGTATGTAATCACTGCTCTTAAAGTAATCTATGTGAAAGGTCCCCAGAACAGCGACTTCTGTTCCTTGTGTTTGTAACTTCTTCCAGGGTATTTGACCTGCGTATGAACTTGAAGGCATTTGAAAGGTAACCCGTTCAGATCCTCTGTGAGTGTCCCTCTGTAAAATGCTTTTTCTGACATGTATAGTATAGGAAATGGGTGATCATTTTTTCCTCTAGAAAAATAAAGATATCAGTGACTCATATTGTCACTTGATGTTCAAACTTTATTTGGTAGCAATGACATTCTGTGAGGAATGTCCCAGTGGGGGTTTGTGTTTCATTTCCTCTTCTCTCGTTAGTTGTGAGGTTATACACACACAGGATCTGAAGATCAATGGCTCCAGAATTTGATGTTTCTCCTTCGGACAGTGTAAGTCTCTCTTAGCTTAATCCTCAGTTTTTAGCGAGAGCTTTGGAAGTTTAGCTATTATAAGGTCACCAGGATGTCTTTGGGCTGACAGAAGGTTTTGGCATTCAGTGACTTTAGTGTTGGCCAGTGCTTGTCTGAATTAGCATCCCTCAACAAAATTTCTAGACTTCACCAGTACTTTCAGGGTCATTTGATGTACAGAATTGCATTATATTACAAGCATGATAAAAATACAGTATTGACTTAGTGTTTCATAAGTCTTATAGTCTTATGGTATTGATCCATCTTTAGATTCGAAGGTCAACATGAAGTTTACAAAGAGACATAGATGAAGTTAAGAAACATTATGCAGTAGTTGCCCATTAAAGTATTAAATAGTGACCTGCTGTTGCAGGACCTTTCATCGAATGTTTTAGTATCCTCATCAGATCCAAGCTTCATACATATGGTCTAGGTTTTGGCTAATAAAAACGAATATAAAGTAGCACTGATTAGAATACTTTGCACTGTTATCATTCTTTCCTAGGAACAGCTCAACATGCATTATTACACCTTTCCTTCAAAGCACGGAGTTATTTTACAATGCAGTAAATCCATTACAAACTTGGGAATGGAAAATATCTAATTCAAAGTGTTTCTTTTTGTCCTGTTAATATTTGTTTCTTCTATAGTGTCAGTGTCCTTTCACATGCATAACAACTTACATATTTAGTCTCTGGAGATTGGCAAATATAAATAAATGTCTTGAAAAGGAAAGTAAGTGAGAATTAGACAATACTGCATTGAAAGTAAAACTGGAAATAGAACCCACAGCTGTAAATTTGCTGAATAAGTAATAATAAAAAAAAATTGGGATTTAATTTGAGGCAAGCTTTGGAGATTATTGTGGTCCTTTTATTGAGGACAGATTGTGCTTGCGTTTAAGATTGCTTTGCTGAACTAAAGTCCTTGTGATGTGTTCAGTGAGTACAGAACGTAGAAGGGGAGAAGCAGCTGAATGGTGCATCTCGTCTGGTACTTTAGCTCAGACTGGGAATCTGCTTTTGAAGTGAATCGTGTCTTCTTCATATAAGGCAATCTGACCATGAAAAAATTATCATGAAGCGCTTTCTGTCAGATTAAGGGAAGATGCACTCTAGAAGCATCACCACTGCACTCCAGGAACGGCCACTTGGTCTAGAGCAGTCCACAGAACGTGGGTGGTGTTGACACTGAATCCTTACCTGTTTTAGTCACCTGATGCTCTCCTATTGTTTCATACAACTTCCAGAAGTACACATAACCTATAAACTCGAGCGTTTTCTCAGTTCTGCCACTTTCTGCCTCTGGGATTTAACATCAAAAGGTATCTTGCATGTATGACAATACAGACACATTGCTCATGTCATTGAATTGTTGATGAAGGGTTTGACTATTTTTTTTAATATGATGAGAACTGGCAATACTTTAAACTGATTCCCAATTCCTTTTTTACTATTTTTAATGTGGAAAGTTCTTCTTATAGTAGTAACATTATATTGTGTGGTTGGAGTCTTAAGCTGGAAAAATGTTTATATAAAAACATATGCTTACAGTGTTTTACCTTCATTGTAAGTTGATGCGTTTGATTCAGTTTGCTAGTTGCTCACAATGTTAATTGTTTTTATGTGTTTCTACTATCCTAGATCTCTAAAAAGAGATTTACAGTTTTGTGGGGCTATTTTGACTTGTTTACTTTCTAGCGTTAATTTCTCCTCTATAAATTCCCTATTACAAATACCTTTTTTTAGTTGATATAACAGGGGAAGAAAGGGGAAAAGAATTGCAGGCTCCAGCATATTGGCAAGATACTTTCTCAGGACGACAACAAAAATCACAGGGAGAAGAAAAGACTAAATATTTTTTCAATCCCTAGTCAGCCAGCAATAGCAACAATCAGCGAGCTTCTCTGTGAGAGCTCAGAGAAATTGCAGTTACAAACTATGTATTACACTATTTACTTTGCAAAGAAGGGAATGGCATACAGCAAAAGTGAGACTGGCATACAGCAGAAGCCAGCTTTCGGAAGAAAATGTAAAAACTGTTAGATATCAGAGAATACTCTTGGAGCTGCATCATTTTATAATCAACAAACATTTTATAATCAAACATCATTTTATAATCAAACAAACGTATTTGTCTCTACCTTTAATCATCTTGAAGGCAAAAGAATAAGGATCTTGCCTTCCAACTAATACCGTGGGCTGCAAGAAGTATGAGCCTAAATCTTTCTTCCAGTTTGAAGGCACAGGTCTTATGCTTACTGCTGCACTTACTTGCACTTTAATATTGCCACCAGATATTTTTGTAAAATGAAATGAGTTATGCTGCCCATGTATATTATCTCCATAAGTAAATAACAGCGCAACTTTCTGGTGTATTTGCTTATTCCTGCATAGTCACATAACCTGCTCTATCTTAGTACCAGTTTGGTTGCTTTTTATTTAAAGGAATTTTCAGATATATAGATGTCCTGTATTTTATTTTTTTAAATTTTGGTCTATATGGAATCAATATCCATAATTTGATGGACAGAAATGGTATTACTTTTGAAAAATAAACCAGAAATAAATTTTATTAGATACTGAAACTATGAAAATCCCTAACTCACAGATGAATGACTTCATCATGTATTGTATGCTGCTGTTCAAATTGTATGTTTGTACTTCTGGCCTTCTTTGCCTTAATAAACTGCTTTTTCAGACAGTGCAAAGGTAGGTTAAGTTAACCTTGTGACTTCATTTCTAAAGGTATTATTTCCATACTTTAACATAATTATTTTCAATGAAGATTTTTCACCTGTGTGTTATATAAATGGTGGAGACTATAGTTCATTAAACTGAAACTCATCCTTTACAGAATTCTGTCACTTTTTGAAAGGAGCTACTTCATTTACAAGCATAAATTGTAGAGTATATAAAAGTTTAACATTTGTAAACAGGGTTTATGCCTGGTTCTGAAGGTTAAAAACAGTATTTCTCTTTCAGATGAGTTTTTTAAGATGTAAAAATTCAATTCCTTTTTTTCAGATCTATGACTATTCACCTGAATGTAAGGGAAATAGGGCAGTGCTCCCACAGGAAAGAAAAATAATTCTTAAGAAATTTCTTGGATCGGTGGAGCTGAAGTATATTAGGATATGAATCAGATGCTTTGATTATCAACCTTCACGAAACCAGGGCTCTGCAGAACAAGAGATTTTTACGGAAGTATATCTCTGAAAATTGTTAAATGTTTACAGCAGCAGTAGAAGTTAGCGGAATGCTATAATCTTTGGCACTTTGCAGGAGAAACCCTGTATTTTGTCAAACTGATCACAAGCTGGACGTGTTTACCAGCCTTTGCTGGTCAAAGGTAGCATCAGCTGAAACCAGTGGGAGATCCTGGGTTGTAACATTTAGTTCAAAGTGATATATTTTATAAAAGCCCAGCTGTGGTTTTTATAGTTTCTCACTCGTAGTTCTAGCCATAACCTTTACTCAACAAGCATTTTTAAAATAGAATATCCTCAATAAATGGAGAGGGAGAGATTTCAGCAAACTCTTTGCTATAAAACTATATACAGTGTTTGATTACTGACTTCTATTTTAGAAGTGCAATTAAAGATACATCAAGTGAGATATGGAGCTGTTTTCTCTGTCTTAAGCTTCCATAATATAAAAGGTGGCTTGCTTTTTTTTGGAATATTTAGCCTAAAAAATTGCTTGCAATTGCAGAAGATGCTGTATTATTTGCCAGAGCAGATATTCTTTTATCAAAAGGTGATAATTTAAGTTACATATGATGATTCTGATACCTCCTGCTAATAATTTAATATATTATGTACTGGTTATTATAATCTAGTCATGCTCAAGTTTCAAGGAATGCTCCAGTCATCAAGATCATTATTTCTTTTATAACTCACATTAAAGTTAGTGTAACAGCAAAGGTCTTTTGACATGCTACACTTTTGCCTTGCTATAGAATTATTTTCTAAGGAAAATTCAATATTTAGTTACAGCTGGTAAGCTATTCTGCATGCTGTGTATGCTCTTTCAATAGATTTACATATCAAGCTTTAGACATTATATACATTGACTGTTGAATGGTACTGATTTGTTCATTTGTCATTATTGTAAATCATCTTACAAATTTGTGTTAATAGTTTAACACTCACAGACATAAATTCTGGTCAGTCTCTTCCTTCTGAAATATTGTGCACCGAGAGAAATTAATATATATGATCATTCCAGAAATAGTAATACTACCTCAAGGCATAGTTTTTACTCTTCAGATTGTTCTTCTTCCTTTCCCCCACAAAAGAGTCTCCATAAACACAAAGCAATTATTATAGATGCTTCTCATAAAGGTGGAGCTCTTTATCTGGTTTGTATGTTTTGTCCTTGTATTGGGTTGGCTCAGCCGGATTTT
>NW_009719852.1:0-1158 GCF_000703405.1 Apaloderma vittatum
GGAACCTACAGGAAGGCTGGGAAGGGACTTTCTACAAGTCTGTTCACCGGTAGGACAGTGGGAAATGGGTTTAATTTAAAGGAAGACAGATTTAGATTGGATCTTAGGAAAAAATTATTCAGAACAAGAGTGGCAAGACTCTAGAATAAATTGCCCAGAGATGTTGCGGCTGCCCCCTCCCTGGAGGTGTTCAAGGCCAGGTTGGATGAGGCCTTGAGCAACCTGGTCTAGTTGAGAGGCATCCCTGCCCATGGCAGGGGGGGTGGATTAGATGATCTCTAAGGTCCCTTCCAACCTAGGCCATTCTATGATTCTATGATTTGTATGATTCCACATCAGAAATATTCGTGAATGAGACACCTTAAAGAGCAGGAAAATAAATTCTGAATTCAGTATCTGTCAGAGTTCATGATAGCTGATTGCAAAAATGGAATTGGGAAGATCTGGTTGGTACTATAAATGCCATTACATTTCCTAATGGTCTTCAGGATGTCACTTAGGTGTCATTTTCATTTTTCAGAGGAATTGAAGAATGTATAGCTTAAGCTAGGGTTGTTGAGCAACCTTGAGAACCAAACCTCGTCTTTACATGGAGTTAGAAATATTATTTGAAAGTTATATTTCATACATCTGATTATAGACAGATTTTTTTTTCTTATTACTTGTATGACTGAAATTTCTCCAATAATGATGGGTAATAGTGGGCAATAAAGCATTATTTTCAACTATAACTGATTTTTTCTTCTGCAGTGCACTGTAGCGTTTGTATACATGGAGTTACAGAAGTGCAAAATAGTATTTGATATCAAAATTGTTTCAAATTACTTTATTATAACATTAAAGGAATTCAGGAAATGCAGATCAGAGTGATAAAGAGATACATGCAGGAAAGTAATTGCTTTTGAGTTCAACCAGTAATGTCCATTCATTTAAGAAGAAAAGAGAGAAATTATGTCTGGGGGATGTACGTATATAGATTGTACATATGGAGATTTAAGAAATATTCTGATATGAGACCCTGAAATAAGAATTACACTAAAAAGTGAAGGTGAGGTTGAAGACAAACAGGTACATGGGAGCCACAGAGAAGGGTAATGCAAAGGAGATGCCTGGGCTGGCATGTGAGTCACCCATCAAGCCCTACTCATGTGTTCCTGC
>NW_009719852.1:1189-32734 GCF_000703405.1 Apaloderma vittatum
AATTTATTGATGTAATAGTTTCCTGGGAGAAACCTTCCTCTTCTCCTAAATTCAAGTTAGTATTGGTAAATCTCACAAATGAAAAGACATAATCTGTTACAGTTTTAACAGGTAGAGCAGAATTTGTTCCCCACCTCAGACTCTTTGTAGTCTTGAATCCTAGTTGTTCTCATAAGAAACAATGCTTGCACATATGAGTCCTCTCATGGTGAGTGTGGAATTGGCCCTAGCTTTTACCCAGTCAAAAAAAAACATATAACAGAAAAACAATCTTTATTTTTCCTAAGTTATCACCTTGTTACAGCGTTCAGTGCATGCACATGAACACTTTCCCAGGGACAAGGTTGCAGAAGGAACATGTGGCTGTGGTGGGATAAGACTGGGGCTGACGTGTTCAGAAGGGTAAAGCACAGGAAGCCACATCCACTCTTTGTGCTTTTAAAAGAAGGTAGGAATGGCTATACCAGCTCAGATATCAGTGCCACATGGCCCAGTGGAGTATTTGCAGTGGCAGACAATTCTTAATTTCTTGGACATGCATCAGAGCTAAGACAGTTCTCTTAAGTCAGTAAACTTTTTTTTATCAGGTATCTCATTAATTAGTACTCATGGGAGGCTGCTGGCATGTGTCTGGTTAGAGCTGAGACAGACATCCAAGTAAGGTACTTGAGGGTGCTTTGGGGTCAGACGGGATTTATGAGATATCCCTATCTCCTGTGTGTTCTGGTATGTTTAGGTGGCTCTTTAGTGACACAATTCTTATTTTTGACACCATTTTGAATTCCTCTGAGAATAAAGATTCAAAGAACACAAACATTAAGACATTACAGTGCTCAGTGCTACAATGACTATTTTTCCTTGGAACAAGCTGGAACCCTAATGAAACATCTTAACCCTGATAATAAATATCCCATATCATGACATGGGCATTAATTAATTCTTCCAATGAGCAGGTTTTGAAGTCCAAGTACTGAGATCTTGTTGTGAATCAAAAGGTTACACTTTTCCTGTCAAAAGGGGCCAGAAACAGATTAATGAATGACATAATTTACTAAGAGAGAACTACTGTTTGAGCTGCTTCAAGAAAAGAAACATTCTCTAAGGCCAAATTCAGCCAGGCTTTTAAGTACTGATCAACATTGAAGAATTGTGTTCAATGAGGCATTTAAATTGAGATTTTTTTTAATTACATAGCTGAGCCGGAGTCAAGAATACTTTGCAATCAATAGCATAATGAAGAGTTTAAGGCAAGCATAAGAAATATTTTCTGCTAGTCAAGATGAACCTTGAACATCAGAGGCAGAAGCCAGTGTAAAGACCTGAAAGCCAAAAAGTAGATGGTGCAAAATACACTCTGGAAGGAGTTATATGAACTTGACAAAGATTTATTTATTTTTAATTGAGACAAATTTATAGATATTTCAGAACCAATAAACATCAATTTGTAAAATAATGATTTGCTCATCTCAGTAACAATAGACTTAACTAAGCTGTTCAGAGAGCTCAGGTAGTTCATAAAGCTCTGTTCCTTCTCTCCTGAAAAAGCAGATTCTGGGACATTTACCAAAGAGAAGTAATGGAAAAATGTCGATAATATTTAATGTAGAAATATAATAAAAATATATGATAAACAATTTCACAATGTTTTTAATCTTAAGAAAGCTATTTCTCAAAATAATTAAAAAATTCTGATTCAGCAGAAAATAACGAAAAATTCTCTAATTTTGTTAGTCTTTATTTTGCGTAAAGATGGAAGTCTGAAGTTCATTAATACCCACATATTGTTCTAGTGATATTTTCCTGTTAAAAATGCTTCTATAACAAGAGGTTATTCAATATAAAAGCAATTTAAGAATCTTCCCCCTCCAAGATACATAAAGCCACTAATAACTTTTATATCTCTACGTTATGTCCCTATCTCAGCTATGCAGCATAATCTGTCTCATGGCACAGTGACCTTCCCCCATTCTGAGAGACTCCAGGTATCCATGGACCCTTTGGTATTTCGTAGGAAACACCACCAAAATGAGAACTGTCTTTGATGCAAAGCAAATCTGGATAGAAATTTTAAGTTAGTCATTGTTAGCTATTTAATTGTTTAATATACACCTGTTCATTTGAAAACTTTTTTATGTAGATTTATAGGTGTCTCCTATATTTGTGCCTCTAGGTTTGATCTTTGTCACTTGTGCTTTTACATATGCAAAATCTAACTGAATGATTTTGTCTTACTTTATGGTTAGTCTCTCATTTAAAAAGAAAAGAGATACGAAAGTATTATTTCACAAATACCAAAACTAAATTGCATACATCTTATCTTCAATCTTTTGTTGGAACACCTGGGACTGCTGTGTCTTGTCACCTCTTTTCTGAGGCCAGAGCAGCATCTTTGGCTGTTGTTCCATTGGCAACTGATTTAAGCAGTGCCCGTCTCTGCTTGCTCTGTTCCTCTACTGCCCTTTGTTGTGGCAGAATAACTTTTGGGGAGCACATGGTTGACCAGATCAGGAGCTGATAACCAAAGACAGATCAGTGGGTTTAGCTGAGGGATTGCTGGGTTTTCTTTCAGAGTTATTTTGAGTGTGGCTCTGCTCCATCACCAGGGTCACTTGCCTGTTCACGAAGCAGTTGCTGCTCACACACTGCTAAACAAATGCAACTGAGGAGGAGGTGGTGTTACACTCAACATTTTGTTCACAGACAAAGAAGAAGCAGACTACATATAAGTAAAGCCAATAGTTTATTGTTAGTATAATTCAAGTGCCATTATTACTCTGCATCTATTTGTTACATTAAAAAGAGAGTAGTAATACAATTACACTACTTCTGTAGAGAAAAACTCTCAATAGAAGTCTCAAATACAATTAAAATGTTAACACACAGTTCTTAGTTTTCTGTGTTTTTTCTTGCAGAATTCTCACCCTTGCATGTCTTCTCTGAAATTACAGTTGGCAGCTTTGTGCTGCTGGAGAGAATAAGGCCGTAAGCCATCCATCTCCAGACTCCTTCTCTGGGAATAATCGGATGTTGATGTTACTTGATTTTTCCTCCTTATTCTACTAATTTCCATAGATGTACTAACACACATTTGTGCCTTTCTATTTGTTTGTTGTTCTGCAGCTCATGTTATATCCAAACTTACTATATCACTTGCTCTTTATGCTAGATACTACTTCTCTTTGTGCCTGTCAAAACTGTCTTTGTCCAGCTCCAAGTCTGCATTGCTGGTGAGTGATTTATAACCATGAGTACCTCAGTGCCAGCCTGTGGCCCATCTCTTATCGCCCAAGACTTGCACTCTTCTATGCTGTGTCCTGCTTCTCCACTTCTAAAAGTCTCTGATATTGTAGCAGGCTTGAGTTTCTCAACACAACATCATTTTGTTAAAGTTGTAAATATCTCATTCTACACAGAATAACTACTTGTAACACCTATCTGTATAAAAACAGGGTGGTACCACCCCAAAGATAAGCAAAAGTAAAACAAATTGGTCATAGACACCTTAGAGCTACAGGCAGGCCAAGATAAGTTCAGGCAGAGTGGACCTGGCAAGCCTCAGTCCTTATGGCCTTTAACTTAGCATTGGCAGTGCTGTATTGCAGGGCTAGGGGGTTACAATGCTGAGGAGGAGGTGACTGGAGAAGCTGCTGGGTTAGAGGATGTTGAGGCAGCTCTGTGAAAGAGAAAATTTCCACGTCAGTTTGGTTTTAAATCTAAGACTATCTGTTATAAACCAGCATGGTTTTAAATCTATCTGTTATAAATCCTAGTAGATACTCTGTAATAATGTAGCTATCATACAGTCTGAATATGTTCTAATTTCTTAGTAGAGGAGTATTTAATACATGTGGAAAAGTTGTGAATTCATTGGCTGGGCAGCTTGAACAGCTTCATTCAAAGCTCTTTTCCTTTGAGATGTATGTTCCCACTGTCTTTTGTGACAGCACCAGCAGTCACCCAGACAACAAAAGCAGGGACCTAATCCAGCTGATCCCACCAAGGTGAGGAACTCAACTGAGTTGAGTCCCTGACCTTGCTTACAGCTCAGTTGCAAAAGCTTTGGTGATTACAGGTGAGGTAGTTGGAGTAATTCGCCAGGGTCAGGGGCAACAATGGGACTCCTGGTTTTGGCAGGTTCTTAAGCTGCTGTGACACTCTACCTAAATCTTAAAAAGAAGCTATTGAGGATGGGTTTTTAGCTACCACACTATCTCCCCTCAAGCTCATGGGCATTTTTAGTTGAGTTTCCTTACTCTGTATGTGTGGTGCGGATATAAATACACAGCTATATCCCCTTTCCAGTGTTTCTCTCCTAGTTTTTCAGAACATGACATATTAAAGCTGGCTTGAGGCCTGTTAGCTGCAGATCAAAATATAGTAGCTAGATGAGGGAATAACTAATCTTGTCTAAAAATAGCATGTCAGTTAAAAAATGTTAAAAAATCCTCGTGTTGGATGAACTTTGTATTAACTAGGGCTTTCCATAGCACAAATCAAAGACAAATGCAATATGAAATGCAGGCATTAAAAAATGCTCTGGGCTGTATGCTAAAAATAAATTGTCTTTTTAAGATATAGCTGTATATGGATGCTATTTTGAACCAGAATGTGTTATGGGAATATTACTCAAAATTTATGCTGCCATACAGAGAATCAAATATTCTTTAAATGACTCTAGTGGTCTAAGCAAAGGACTAATGTGTGAGGAAGGCAGATCTCCAAGCAAGGTGATTCTGAGTCAGCAGCTCACTGAGCCTTAAACACTAAGAAAAACCCAGTCCTCCTCTCCCTTCATGATGACTGCTGGGTGTAATGTACAGCATCTGGGAGAGACTGAACTCGGAAAAGAGGAATGCTGTTAAGACTGTCTACTATTTTCTTTAGAGAATGAAAATGTGAAGTGCAGCTATTAGCAAATGTAATGGGGGCTTGAGGTTTGCATCAAAACTGTTCTGTGGTAAAAGCACTTCAGTTCTCACCCTCCCATTAAAAAATGCAAGGAGCACATTTGCGTTAGAAAAAAATAAAAATCTACTGCCTTAACAATGCTAGCAACGCAAGTATTGTCCTCTTCTGCCCAGTGTCCTTCTTTAGGAGTTGTTAGTTACATGAGATGCAGTTTTTGCTGGTGAAGTTGACTTTCAAAGTTGCTCCTCCCCTCCGTCAAAGACAGATTTCACTATTTATCTTGGTGTCTTGGTGCAATCAGCTGTGTTTTCAGTTGTGCCAGTTTAACTGTTTGTGGTGATGTACTGTAGACAGGTGCACAGAAATTAGCTTAAAAGAAAAACCTGGAAAACCTTTTATTCTTGGAGTGCTGTCTTTGGCTTGATCCTTTTCATGAGCCTGGACCATGGGAAGTTGCTCTGGCACAGTTGTGCTACACTGCTCTGAAAAAGCAGTAACCAATGGCAGGATTTCAATGATATGCAGCAAATCCTTCCTCCTTTCTTTTAATTATTTCAGAAATAACATATTTCAATTCAGCTAGGGTTTGAGTATGCTTATTTTACCAATAAATTTGATGTGGTGAAAGAATTTTTAATCTAATCAAGAGCAACAATGAAATCAAGCTGGTAGCAAAATACTCATTGGTTAAATAAGCTCAAACTTCCACTCAGAATAGATGTTAGCTGTGTATTATTATCATCATCACCATCATCTCTTCCAAACTCTTGAATAATACATGCCATAAGGCTTTCCTGAATAAATTTTCTTGAATTAAATATTCCTTTTATATGAGAAAGAAAAAAAAGCAGCAAACAAAGCCCAATCTTACAATATAGCTAACAATAATCTTCTTAGGTTATCTCAGTGGTTAAATATCCTTCTTCTTAAAATTCTCACCTTCTTTTATTTTTGAATCTGAACATTCCTTACTTCAATTTGCAATCAGTGGATCTTCTTTTATCTTTATCTACAAGGTTGATGAGCCAGTGGCAATCAGATTGTTACACAAATTAGAATTTACAACCCATAATGAAATCACCATTTTTAAAAAAAACCCCTAAATGGATTCTAACCTTTGAAGATTTCATTGCAGGCAATGTTTTCCAATTCTTCAATTGTCCTGAACTGTCTCCATTCTTTAGTTCTTCTTCAATCCTGTATGGCAGGAATAGACATAGTATTCCAGTAATGGCACTACTTCTGCTAAACTACTGTTATAATCTCTCTACACAAATTCAGTATTTTCTCCTGTATATCAGAGAATCACATTAGTCCTTTCACCTAATGCACCCTTGAAAGCAATCAAATAATTGGTTAATGATGATTGCTCCTGTCTAACTTGCTGGTGTTTTTGGGGCTGGGAAGATACAACATTTTCTGCCCCTACAGCTTGCTCTCTGCCTCCTCTGAGAGCACAACAGCATCTCATGAACCAGGTCCAAACTGAAGAATTCCTGAAGGACTATCCTGTACTATACAAGTACTGTTTTCTCTAAAACTTTGTTTCGAAGTGTGCTGCCTTGAAGAAGAGTAAAAAAGGGAGAGAAGTCAGAGAAAAGATATGGAAGAAAGAAATCAAGGCAGCCGAACAAAACTTGTGCATGTGCCACTTCATAAACTCACAAAGACAGGTTATATACCTTCCCTGTACCTACTCTTTAATTCCTTTACACACTGCAGACTGCGAGTTGCCTAATATATTCCAAGCAACAGTTAAGTATTACTATCTCTAGACCTCATTTCTACAATTCTGACTATTTGAAAAGTGAGAGATTAACATAAATCTTTACATTCTCAACCTCTTCTCAAATGTCTCACACAGTAGCAACAGGAATTATTACTTATGTTCCCTTCTACTCTTCCAGTCCAATGTGAAATAAATAGACCTCAACATATAGATGCAGAGTAGGAGTAGCATATTTTGCAGTTATCTGAAATCCAGCAGTATTTCCATTTTTTACACTGAAACTGCTGTGTTGAAGTCCTGCTGGATTTTTTTTGGTATGCCCTTCTACTGTGAGGAAAAGACAGTTTTTAATGCCATAGCATATGACTATCCAGCTCCTGGGACTAGACTACTTCAGTTGCTGTGATCAGGTACTGTTTCATTCTGGTGCCTTCCACTGATAATGAGCTTGGCCTCGGTTTTAAATAAAACTGACAGACTGGAAGGACCATGGAAGGCTTGCATTTTCCATTTTGAAGACAGTTTTTCTTCTTCATTTGGCTAGTGGTGTTGCATTACCTATTATTTAATGTAGACATTCTGGGTTTTCCAATATGAGTTTGAAGCCTTCAGCAAAACTTTTCACACTGTCAGCAAGGCTTTTGACACTGTCTCCTATGGCATCCTCACAGCCAAGCTTAAGAAGTGTGAATTACATGATTGGGCAGTGAGATGGGTTGGGAACTGACTGAAGGACAGGGCTCAGAGTGTTGTAGTCAGTGGAGAAGAGTCTAGCTGGAGGCCTGTGACTAGTGGTGTCCCCCAGGGGCTGATACTAGGTCCAGCCCTATTCAATATATTCATCAGTGACCTGTACGAAGGGACAGAGTGTGTCCTCAGCAAGTTTGCCAACGATAAAAAACTGGGATGAGTGGCTGACATGCCAGAAGGCTGTGTTGCCATCCAACATGACCTGGACAAGCTGGAGAGTTGGGCAGTGAGAAATCTTATGAAATTCAATAAGGACAAGTGTATTGTACTATATCTGGAGAAGAACAACTCCAGGTATCATAGAATCATAGAATCAGAATCATAGAATCATAGAATAACGTTTCAATGGGAAGAAACCTTCAAGATCATTGAGTTCAACCTTTGCCCTAGCCCTATCAACACTGCTAAACTATGTCAGTACAGGTTGAGGACTGAACTGTTGGAGAAGAGCTCTGAGGAGAAAGATCTGGAGTCCTGGTGGACGATAGGCTGACAATGAGCCAACAGTGTGCCCTCATGGCCAAGAAACCCAAAGGCATCCTGGGATGCATTAAAAAGAATGTGACCAGGAGGTGAAGGGAGATCATTTTCCTTTTCTACTCTGCCCTGATGAGGCTTCATCCAGACTACTGTGCCCAGTTCTGGGCTCCCCAGTTTAAAAAGGACAGTCATTTTCCTTTCCTACTCTGCCCTGATAAGGCTTCATCCAGACTACTGTGCCCATTTCTGGGCTCCCCAGTTTAAAAAGGACAAGGAACTACTGGAGAGAGTTCAGTGCAGGGCCACTAAGATGATAAGGAGACTGGAGCATCAGCCATGTGAGGAAGGGCTGAGAGAGCTGGGTCTATTTAACCTGGAGAATATAAGGCTGAGGAGGGATCTCATCAGTGCTTATAAATATCCAAAGGGCAGGTGTCAGGAAGACGAGGCCAAATTCTTCTCAGTGGTGTCCAGTGACAGGACAAGGGGCAATGGCCACAAACTGGAAAACAGGACTTTCAAGCTAAACATAAGGAAATACATCTTTACTGTAATGGCTTCAAACTGCAACAGGGTAGGTTTAGACTGGACATCAGGAAAAAAATTTTCACGGAAAGAGTAGTCAGACACTGGAATAGGCTGCCCAGGGAGGTGGTTGAATCACCATCCCTGGATGTGTTTAAAGGTTGTTTAGATGTGGTGTTGAGGTATGTGGTTTAGGGGTGAGACATTAGAATAGAGTTAGTGGTTGAACTAGACAATCCCAAGGGACTTTTCCAACCCGAAAGACTGATTCTATGATTCTCTGATGGAGCACTGGAACAGCCTGCTCAGAGAGATTGTGGAGTCTCTATCTCTGGAATCTTTCAAAACCCGGCTGGATGTGCTCTGTGTCATCTGCTCTAGGTGATCCTGCTCTGGTGGGGGAGTTGGACTAGGTGATCTTCAAAGGTTTCTTCCAACCCTTAACATTCTGTGATTCTGTGAGATATTCTAGGCCCCATCTAGGCTCTACTCTTTGGACTGTTCATACACTTGACACCATACATTCACTGGATTAAAAGTTAGGGAAGGTCTGTGGAGGGTATTCATAGGTTTCCGTCTATGCTAAAGCCCCAGCTACGAACTTGCCTTCTATAGATTTATTCCTGACTGTACAACATTCTAATTTTGATACAGCAGAGTGTATCCTGACTCATGTAAACAATGTGGTAAGGCAAATAGAGCCTTAAAATATACTAAAATTTTATTTCACCTACTAGAATATTTTTGTAATGCTTGTGTTAACCCAGGTGACTTGGTCAGATTTTAGTGGTTTCCACAAAATATGACAGAACCATGCCCTGTTTCAGAAGTTTTTTAACTTGAAATTGAATTTCTCTCTGCCAGAAAAAAAGTCCAACACAAGTTTCTCCTGTACAGGGGTATAACATGTAGATATGGTTCTTAGTGTCATGGTTTAGTGGTGCACCTGGCATTGCTAGGCTAGTGATTGGACTCAATTGCCCTAAAGGTCTCTTCCAACCTAATGATTCTATGATTCTAATCTCTGAATTAGGAAATGTCTGAATTAGGAAATGGCAGTCTGTAATAAAGATTCCAAGAGTGTAAATCTATCAACTGAGATGCAGTGTGCTGTGATATCCTGTCCTTTTTATTTGTGCATTCTTAGATAAAGTCATCTCTCTTTCAGTGTGGAGGTCACAAGCAGAGGCAATTAAGTATTACCAGTCTTGTGCTCCATCTGGTGTATTGGCATGTATTAGGCAGCAAAGGGGTCAAATTGGTCAAGAAAGACTAATCATTCTGGCAGTGAGCTGTGGCAGAGCTTCATGTGCTTGAGAATTAAAAAAAAACAGCCCTGAGACATTATAGAGTTTTGGTAATTGCAGAGTTGGGCAGCATTTAAAAGCAAAGTTCTCGAAATCATGGATTGAAGCTGTGCTCTTAAATCCTGTTTAAATCCACGTTCATCACATACATCCATTGTGAGGCCAAGACCGTGGATGTTAAAACCTCACAGAAAATTTCTCAGTCTTTGCTGTAAGTATAATGGGATTTTAGTCCTCAGCCTTAAAAGCATAGATCATGTTTGAAAACAGGATATATTCTTCTCTGTGAATGCTCTTTTGAAAATAAACTATAAAATAATTATTATACCTGTATATAAAAAAAATATTACTTCAACTTTTCAATAAATTCCAGGTAAAATCTGGATGGGGATTAAATATCTGTCTAGCTTTGACAACAATGAAAAATATATGCTATCACTGTTGTAGAATTACATGCAAAAATTACTAGTAGTATGGTGTATTACAATTAGGCATTAGAATTAGTACAATCTGTGATCTAGTGTTCATGGAGAAGGAACTAACAGTAAATCAGACACATCAGTAACTGGGAAAATTTCAACTTGCTTTATTTGGTAGAATAAAATGTGTGTATGATTAACAATGAAGACGAGACTTATAGAAAAAGCTAATTCTAGGATTGCAGGGCTCAAGAAGCAGAGGTCAGTAAGTGTTCCATAATCAGCATGGGTTTTTTTGAAGAAAACTTCTTCCAAGATGTTAACAGAGGTTTTAGAAGAGACAATACTCTAGGTATTATATATGAATGGGGGTTTGGCAGGAAATCTTCAATAAGATATATTTTAAGTGAGGGAAGTCAAAATATTTTGGAAGTGTTAAAAGAGATGAGTGCAGTAATGTATATTATAAATAAGGATAATGCAGAGAGAAGAAAGAACAAAAATGAGCAAATGAGAAAACCCATAGCTTGTCTTATCCATGAGTGCTGGTCAGATGAGCACAACCTAGAATAGGTGTTAAATGGGTACATATTGGGGTGAAGATTAACCCAAGGAGGATGGATACCAATGAAACCCTGAATCATGGAAAAGAAGATGAAAGAAAAAGTAGAAGTGAAGAATTTTCATGAATGAAGGAGAGTTTCGGATGAGACAGAGCTGAAGAAAGGGAGTAGTACTACAAGGAAGGAAAGTAGGACAGCAGTAACAAAAAGAAAGTAGTGCTCTTGAGTGCTATGTGGAATATAAACAGTGAAAAATTGTTTATCTAGCTACCAGACCAGACTTACATGGAGATAAGACATTGATACACACTGATGCAGTTCAACAAAACAAAACATCACTGGGGAATCAAGTGAATCATAGAATCATAGAATGGCCTAGGTTGGAAGGGACCTTAGAGATCATTTAATCCAACCTCCCTGTTATGAGCACGGACACCACCTCTCGACTAGACCAGCCAAACATGGGGACTGAGCGGGAATCGAACCTGTGACGTTGTTGTCATTGTTGTCAGTACCGCACTCAACCCACTGAGCTAACATCGATGCTAGAAATATAGCAGAAAAAAAGTCTGAGTGAGACACAGGGCAAGAATTATTTGGGAAAGGTAGGAATATCGAAACACACAACAGGTAGTTTTGCATTGTAATTGTACAACAAACTGGAGAGGTAAGTGATAACACAGGTCAAAGAGAAGTTCTCTGTTTCATATTGCTTTGAGGATGGCACTACTAAGGCCTCCAGGATAGGATCCATTAAGACAAAATTTCTGAAGAGAGAGAAGAGAGAGGTGTAGGTTTGGCTCTGTCTGTAAATAACTTACGGCAGCCAATAAGACAGAGAAGGATTGTTTCTAATAAAGAGACCAGATATGAGAAACTGGGCTGAAATGGATAGTAATGAGAGGCCTGATTAATCAAAGCAATCAAAAGGTTTACAATCTGAGTCTATTCATAGATGCTTAGTTGTAAGCAGAACTTCCACTTTCTGGAGAGCTGCGTGTCAGCGATTGCTCAGCCTGCAAGGAGCCACTGATATGGTTCTTGACAAACTGCTTGAATAAAAAGAAACTTGTTACTGCTCAGCATGGGCTGAGTTCATGTCTGGAAAAGTTAGAGAACAGGCTGGTAGGAGAAGCATGGCCTTGAAGGGAAGGCTGTCGCCAGCATCCGTCATCTCCCCCGTAGTTTTTAGAAAATAAGTGATGAATGTGCCTGTCCATTTTAGGTGGAAGGCTCAGTCTAGAGGGAAAGAATAATGTGCATTGCATAATGCTGGAAAGAACTAGTACATAAAGTTTCAAAGTTAGTAGCAAGATTTTTTACTGAATCTGTCAAAGTGGAGCGAAAACAATGGAGTAATGATATTTGAGGGAAGGCAAATATAATCTTGAAAACTAGAGAGCTACCACTTTGCCCTAAGTATAATGAAAAGCTTTTGAACAAATTTGGAAGTGAAGAATAATTAAGACATAAAGATAAATGGTCAATGGGATCAAACGCAATATTTTTTTTGTGAAATCAAATCAGTCCAAATGAATTTTCCATATTTCATCTAAGAGGTACCCAATTTTCTAGAATGAGAAAATATAGTGAATCTTATCTGCTTGGATTTCATTAGAATGTTTGAAATTTGTAGGCCAGCTGAAAAGTACATTACATGCCAGTCTCTTATTTAAAAGTGTATTTCTGAGATAAACCCAGATTAGAGTTGTTTAGGACTGTGTATAGTATTTTAAGAATTGATCATAGGTAAACGCCAAATTGAAATACAGTTTTTAACCAATTATTTATTCATTTGGAATTATTACTTCTTACTCTTATTTTATTACATTAAGGAGTATCATGCTAGATAATGTCAGAAACCTTATTAAAATCAAGCTATATCACGTATTTTTCTTTTGTCCTATCTAGTAAGCTATTTAAGGAAACCAGAGTGGTTTCATATTAATTTTCTTGACAACATCATGTTGGCCATTGTTTATCATCTAATTATCTTTTGGACACTCACAAATTGAATCTTTAATGAATTTTCCAATGTATTTCGAGATCTGAAACTAGGCTGATTAGATCTGTAGTTCACTGAGTCCTCTTTTGCCCTCATTAGTTTGGAGACAGAGAATTTGGTAGTCCTTTTCCAGTCCTCAAAATATTATTTGTCTTTCACAGCTTCTTAAAGATAGTAATCAGAGTTTATTTTATCTATTTCCTTATTCATCTGAGGATGAATAGATCTGACAATGCCTACTTGAATACATCTATGTCAGCTAAATACTCTGTAAACTGTTTTTCTTAGCCTGACTTATATTTTGATTTTCTTGAAAAAATATTTTAGTTATGTCTATTAAAAATTAACTTTCTGTTGTGGTAAGGGCCAGAGCAGAGGGAGCATGGAAGTTTTTTCTCTTCTTTGAATCATCTGTATTATTTCACTTCAATGTGCAACTCCAATGTGATGTGCAATTTTGTCTACAATTAGTCATATATATCCTTCATGATCCAGCTTTAAAAGCAACTACTGTGCTCTCCTGTGGCTCTCAAAAGGTTTCAATAGTTGCGAAAAATCATGTCCTCTGAAAACCTAACTTTATATTTGTCTACTGGTTTTCATATTCTCAAATTAGTCAGGTTGTTCTACAGTTATGCTACCTGCCAAGTGTTATTGTGGGTATTTGCATTTGAATTTAAGAAGTATTTCTGAAAAAAAAAAATACTATCTCTGTGACAAATACTAACAGCAGGGAAAAATTATTTGGTTTATGTTTGTTGCTTTGTCAGTGGTGTATCTCCTTTGGAATTGTTTAGCAGGTAGTGCAACTTTTTGATTGCTGCATTAGTCTCCCTCACGCTAACATCCTTGATGCAGCGTGAACTGGCTGCTTTCTCCATATGAATTTGCATTTCTCTATTGTAGTCAGTGCCACAGGTACTGACTACTGAGGCTAGGGTAAATTAGATCGAAAGAGGTTTTCTAAATACAATTCTTTTGAGAAATCAATGTATACTCCATTTTTTCTGGGGTTCATATTGTGAGCTTTCCTGCTTTATTTTGTGAAATGTCAAGTGCATAATGCCTTCTAGAAATTAACCTTGGCTTTCTCCCATGTGTTAAAATTCAGCATCATAGATCTTGATTTATCCTAGGTGACAATCATGATGAGTTTGGAGACACTGCAGAATCATGTGAAGTGTGAAGTTTCTGCAGCTGAGCGTTGTAGTTCAGTAGTTCTTCATTTTCCACCGTTTTACATCCTGTAGCTGTACTATGAAACTTCTATTTTCACATTATTTGCAAATCACACTACCCAAAAATGCAGAGGTACTCACTCCTGTGTGTCTTTCCTATCTAGATGCCTTAGCCACATCTATGACAACTGTGGAAATGCTATTTGTACTCAGATTTCTTAACAAAGATCTTTCGCCAGCAGATTAAGCAGGCAATGCTTGTAATTTATGTTAATTTAGAACAGACATCTCCAAAACACAGATAATAGAATAATATCAGACTTGCAAATGTAAATCTTCAGCCTTTTCCAAATGAGATATCATTTCCTGAATATAAAACCAGAGCATATATGCAATGCATGCAGCAAGATGGGTGGTTTAAATCATAGTGATTTTAAGTATCAATTTAAATCAACAAGCATTAATTTAAATAACGTTTATCCTTTTTCCTAAGATATTCTGTGAAATAAAGTCTGTTCTAATTAGCTGATATAATTTGATAAATATAATGAAGCTATTTGCTCAGTCAAATGTGCATGTCTGCTACATATTTATCTAAGCTGTTATTATTGTGCTTCTTTGTACTTACAGTTTTATTATACTGGAAATCAATGAATAGTGAATTCATTGGATAATTCATCTTTTTAATTATTATTTGTGTGGTTACATTTGAATGGAAATTCAGTTTAATTAGCACTCAGTTAACAATGAACCAAACCAGTACTTTGATGTTGTTTTTTTGAGAAATAAAACTCTAGAAATTGCAAAAAATATTCCTCAAAACAAGCTTTAATTCAAAATGAGTGTATTAAATGAAGAAAGTATTAACCGTCACTAGTCAACTGGTTATTTTTGCTTACGATGTTCCTCAAGTTTTTAAACTGGGTAAGTGTCATCATTTTGTACCTCATCATTACTTACAAACTGAAACCAGAAAATGAGCTCTCCTCATTTTTCAACTCTGGATCTCATGGCTTTGCTTCAGCTCATCATTAAGCTGTATTAGTTAAAAAAACTGGGATCAAAAATACTATTGTGCATCTTCATGAAACACAGCTGTTCTCAAATTAGCTTAGCCAATTCAATAGACTATAGGGTTAGTTTTCCAACATGTCGTGGTTTAGCCCCAGCCTCCAGCTCACTCCCTCCGCAGTGGGATAAGGAAGAGAATTGGAAGGGTAAAAGTGAGAAAACTTGGGGGTTGGGATAAAAACAATTTAACAGGTAAAGCAAATGTCACACATGCAAGCAAAGCAAAATGGACGATTCATTCCCCACTTCCCATGGGCAGGCAGGTGTTCAGCCATCTCCAGGAAAGCAGAGCTCCAGCACGTGTCACAGTGACTTGCGAAGACAAACGCTGTCTTCCTGAATGCCCCTCTTTCCTCTTCTTTCCCCAGTTTTATATGCTGAGCATGACATCATATGGTATAGAATACCGCTTTGGTCAGTTGGGGTCAGCTGTCCTGTCTGTGTCCCCTCCCAACCCCTTGTGTAGTGAAACCCCACTCTCTGGTGGTGTGGGGTGAAGAGCAGACTCTGGGTAAGACCTGTTCAGCAGAGGTGGAAACATCCCTGTGTTATCAACACCATTTCCAGCACAAATCCAGAGCACAGCCCCATATTAGCTACTATGAGGAAACTCTATCCCAGCCAAAACCAGCACAAAGCACTAAATCCTACATCTTTGTGCTCTGATTTTGTTTAAACGAGGATCAAAAACTTACACTACTTAACTGAATGTAAATAACATTAAGGGGCCATTAAAGAGTCAGAATTTAAATTATATTTTCTTTTAGTTTAAAAAATACTTAATTCACACTTGAAAATATGCATCTTATTAAATGACTGTAGTGACTGAATATACAACTCTAGGTACATATTTTGCTTTGTGTACCTGTGTAAGTAATCACTTGCTATTTATGCTTTACGGTACAATTTAAAAGTTACTGTATTCAAAGCTACTACATTGCTTGAAAAGCAGCCTCTCCACTGGATTTGCATAATCAGTTGACATTATTTTAGGAATTTTGCCAGAATTCCAGACGACCAAAGAAAAACCCTCGTGTTCATTTTGCATTATATAGGCTACTTTATCCCACAGAAACCATTGGAAAGGGAATGTGGGACCTGACAGTAAAGATCTAAAGTGACTGGTGGGACATTAAGGTACAGCAGTAGCACCTGATCTCGTCATGGAAAACAAGGGAGAGGATCAGTTGTAAAGGGGAGGACAAGACATATACTTGTTTGTGGAAGATTGGACAGTCATGGGGGATAGAGCTGTAATTAGGAAAAGAAATTGAAATTCACAGCCACAGGGACAAAAGAAAGAGCAATGGGAAGAGGTAGCAAGGGAACGTATATGTTAGTGGTTAGAAAATGGAAAGGAGATCCTGCAGAAGGCAGCAGGCTTCATCTGTGGAATTGATCGAGTATGTGACAGTCTTGCAAAATTATAGATATGTCCAGGTAAGAAAAATAGTTCTCATATTCCACACATGGGCATCTGCAGTAGAAGACATCTCATCTAAATTCAAGATGACTACAGTGTAACTTTCTGTATCTGTGGTAATCATCTAGACTCCTTTTAGGGCCACTGGGCACAATCAAGCATTTTAGTTACAACCCATCCTGTTCACATCTAAAATGATCATCTGTGTAGCATGTTGAACATACTTTTCTGTTGATGGGAAAAGTTGTCCAGACAACTAACTCGGGTATGGACGCACTGTAAACATCTGAAGTTAAATGAAATGGATCTTGAATTCTGTTGATAAGACTTCCAGCTGGTAGGGATTCCAAAATCTATTCAGCAAAAGTGTTCAATCCTTATATCATTGTTTAAACCTCAGTGGCACAAGTGAAGTGCTGTTGAACTGAAGAATATCCTAAATGCCTACTGAGTTCTCAAGTGCTTAATTCCAGGTATACAACTTTGAAAACATTCTCTCACTGGTTGCTACAACACAGGTCCAAGTGTATTGCTTTCTGCTTCTAGAATCTCATTATCTTCTTTGCACAGAACAATCTTACCTTTCCACTTTTTCTTGACTTTTTTAGTTTAGTTAGAATAATAAAAATTTACTCACTGACAAATGAACCAACCTTGTCTCCAGGCATTATAGATGGCTTTGTTTTGCAATCTAGGAGTGCAAACTTTGTTAAAGTGCAAGCAGGTTTTTGTATAACTGTTTGTATTTCTTGTACCATTTATGGGGCATTGTAGATAAATACTTGCAATTGGACCAAACACCTTTATTCTGTCATGAATACTGTTGTCATGTCATTGGTGACAGAGTAGGAATGATCTTTTGCAAACCATAAGAACATATGTCTTATAATTTCTATTCTTGCAAATGGTCCTTCTAGATGACTGATTCCAACAGTGGACATAAAGTGACCTCTGAGGAAGAGTAAGGAAAGAATCAGCTTTATGAGAACAAGATTCTTTCTCATGTTTTATTCTCATTGGACTTCCTGAGCCGTTGATCTGTTTATTAACCCTTCATGAGACATCTCTTCTAGAATTTCATCCAGTCTCCCCTTAGACAACTAATCATTCTGTATGCAGAACAGCCTTTGGCAACTAGTTACACAGCTCTGCTGTCCGTTGCATAAAGAACTAGCTCGCCTTGTTTTTAAAATGCTCCCACCCATTTTATGGCCTCTAGTTTTATTATTGATGTTTAGCACTGATGAAGACTGATTATTTTTTATTGATTTACTGTTGAGTTGTCCATCCTTCTCCTTTTCCATTATAACCAGGATTTTGTAGATCTCTCACACCTCTCACAACATATATTTTTCAAACTGAAGGGTGTGGTGGAGAGAGCAATGAATTTATACAGCAGTAAAGAACTGTTTCCTTCTTCATTCTCTGTTGCTTATCTGACATCTCCTTAACATGCACTTTTTAAAAAAATTTTTTTAAACCCTTACTTAGCCTAGAGTTAGTATTTTTGTAGACCCAGCTGTCACACCCCCAGTTATCACTCCCAAGAAGTAAAAGCTGGATCACAATAAACCACTTTGTCTGAAGCTACAACTGGTTTTCTACACAAGTATCACTGTACATTTGTCGACACTAAATTTCATCTGACATTTTATTTCCTGATCAGTCTTGTCAGTTCTTCTGCAACATTTCGCTGTTGGCTGTCATTTTACTACCTTTAATAACTTTCTACTACCAGCAAACCTTATTATCGATTACTCTCTTTCCTAGGTAATTTATGAATATATTAATCAGCATAGTTCCCAGAACAGATCTTTACCGAATATGCTTCAGATATCCCTGACGTGTAAGAACTGTTTGCTTACTCTCTTTCTCATTTTTCTATATTTTATCAAATATTTTACACACCCAGGATCTTCTCTCTTAACCCATTGCTTCTCAGTTTGTTTTGGAAATCAATATAGATTAAATCAATCAAATAATTGTTATTCACATAACTGCTGACTCCTTCAGAATACTCTAAGACACCTGTAAAGCAGGATTTCCCTTTAAATCACCTTAAATTCTGCAATACTGACTTTTTAATAAGACGCTATCTATCCACAAGTCCACTAATACATCTTTTATGTGTAGTTATACCACAGTCTTTTCCAAAGTCATTTTGGGTTCAAACAGATTTTCTGTCGATGTCCTTGCCCCTTTTCTCCTTGCCCCCCAGAAAAGGCTTTCATGTAAGAATGCCCCCAGTTTCTTCTAAAGTGAATACCCATGCAGAGGATTCATCTGCCTTCTTCAGTGGTCTTGTCTTTCCCGAGATCTCCTTTATACTCTGGGCTCCAGCAGATTTCTTCTTTGAAATATCATCCTAAACACTGGAACTCCCCTCCATTTTATTTTAAAAGCTCCCTCATAGCCTTCTTGATTTTAAATGCCAGCTGTTTTGCTCCCTTATGGTTCATCTCTCCTGTTCAGACCATCTCTATCCACAATGAACCTGGAGTAATTTCCTCTTTCCATCATATTTTCACCAAGCGTTTTCCTCACCTTTGTCTTGTCCTGTTGGGGTTGTAGGTTATTCAGATTCCTCATGATAATCTCTTGCATTTGTGATAAGCAAAAAGGAAATGATTATATAATAATCTTCAAGGTAACAAACACATCTTTTTTCCTGATGATTACATCTTCTACTCCTATCAGATTTTCCCCTCCTCTGATTTCAGAGGAACATCCTCAGTGTTGGATGTTACACTGATATTACCTAATGGAGAAAACCTATCACTAGGATCTTTTTTTTTTTTTTTACCTTTTCCAGCTTCTGTGGTATTGCTGAATCTCTCTTTAATGAACAGCTCCACCTCTCAGTTTGCTGTTTAGGACTTATGTCTGTTTGAAGATTAGATGGCTCCAACATGTCCCTGAATGTGCTGTTTATTAATTTTCCTGTCTCATTTATTCTGATTCAGCCTTCCAGGTCTCGTTTGTTCAAGTTTTCTCTCTAAAGCTTTCATGTTGCTGATAGCATTGCTGTGTGCCCACTTTCCCACAGGGAAGACACTCTTCATTTGACATGTCATAGACTTAACTGGAAAACTATTCCTTTTTGGCTCAGCTTCACCATCATTTCTTCTCCATACGAATGCAAAGGTGACTTCAAAAGTTGTTCTATATGTCCACGTCATCTAAGTCACCCCACTTTGTGTTGTATTTCCTTCATACAAATGCTACAAAGCATGAACCAGTATTGCAACAGTAACTATTGTAGTAAATACATAAATACCTGAATAAGAATCTCTAAGAGCAGCAGCAGTGATACCCTTCCTCACTGCGTATTTAAAGGTTGTTCCATGCGTTGCTTTTGCAGGCACAGATACAAATGCATCAACTCTGTTTCTAATCAAACAACCTTCCTAACAGCTGGTTTGTGTGAGTTTTCACAGAATCATGGAATAGCTGAGGTTGAAAGGGGCCTGTGGGAGTCATCTTTTCCAAATCCCTGCTCAAGCCAGCTGCCTACCTAGAGCCAGCTGCCCGGGATCTTGTCCATACAGCTTTTGAATATCTGTAAGGAAGGAGACTCCACAACCGCTATAAGCTGACCTCTTCTACCTGGAGTTTCTCCCAGAGTTTTCTGCCTACAGTTGTTTCTTGTTAATCTGATCTATAATTTATGTTCTTTTTA
Organism: Apaloderma vittatum; assembly: GCF_000703405.1. Classification (NCBI taxonomy): domain Eukaryota; kingdom Metazoa; phylum Chordata; class Aves; order Trogoniformes; family Trogonidae; genus Apaloderma; species Apaloderma vittatum. Next base: position 21,227 of record NW_009719852.1, read on the forward strand.
TTTCTAAGTGAAGCATATTCCTTAAGATGTCAGCATGTTACTGTTACAATGGAAATAAAAATGAAAGAGAGGCGGAGATGTAGCCAGTGCCCTTCATGCCCCACACTAATGAGAAAGCATGCAGACCAGAACTATCTTGTACTAGAGTGGCTTCAAGCAGGTATGTAACTCCAGGCATCTGCGCTGCTGTGCCTTTAGCTCATCGTGTCTGGTTTGGAACCTGCAGTGTCAATTGGGAGAAAAGAGCAGAAGGTGAATGAGGACGCTGCTTAACTGCATGGGTATTAGGTAATATATGACAACACATCCCACAGAGCTTTCTGGAATAACTTGACATCTGTTGCAAGAAGTGTCAGATTTCCAAAAATTGTTCATGAAAACTTTTTTACTTTCCATCTCCTCATTAAAATGCTTTACTAGAGGGCAGGACAGAGAGGACTAATACACAATTAGAAAGCAGCTATACAATTTTCAGCCATACAATTTTGGACCACTGTCCTTTGTTAAGTGGCAAAGTGCTTGTTGAAGTGAGAGATAACCTGACACAGTGGCACAGACTTCCCTGCATGTGCGTTGGCAGGGAAGGTTTATACTGAAAGACTTATTTTCTAGAGTGCATGTTAGTTGCCAAAAGCTCTGTTAAAAGAATGGTTCACTGAACAAATCAGGTTTAAAATGTGTGTGTGATTTGTCAAAATTATAAACTGCGGGGGTGATACTCAGCTGACTCTGTGTAGCTGTCTATTGTAGAAGGCTTTATTTGATCTAGTTGCTCCTGGCTCCCTTTGCAGCCAATAAAGAGACATAGGCACTTTTAGATCATGACTCATCTACACTTAAAGTAGATGCCATTTATGCCCTAATACAGAAATGCCTGTAATTGGCTATAAGAATTGAGTTTGACTGCTTTAGACATATAAAGTTGGGTAAGATGATTCCCACCCTAAGGCACTGTTGTTCCAGAATGACTGTTCCCACAACACAGTCACAAATAGGAGGTGCATAATTCAACAGAGAAAATGTGTGATAGATACTTCCTCTACTAGGGCTGCAAAGCTAGAGAAGTTAGTAAGCACATACCATTTGTTAAAGGAGGTCAGTTAATGACTAACCAGCAAGAAACAAATAACCAAGGAAAGATCTGTAAGATTGTATTGAATATAAAATTTGACTGAAACTGTGCTGGGTAATATGTGTTACTTTTATGTGACAGTTCGCTGCAGCACAGCAATACTAATACAACTGAATTCCTCTTGCTTTGAATTTTATTCTGTTCTTACAGCATTCTTACACACATGTAACTGTGTGGTTTCCAGTGAAATTGCTCCTCGTTTAGGCAGTGTACATGACAATGACATTAGTCTACTGTTGCAATTTGTTTCTGTTCAATCTATTTCTTCTTAGTTAAAAAGTTTTCTTGTCAGTTCCTGCAATGCAGTTTTGTGCTGTTTTTCAAAGTGGCTTCTGCATTAGTATTTCCAATGAAATGCCACTAATACTTTGTTTTATTACCTAAAACTTATATTCGCCTTTTGATCTCCTAAATATCTTCTAATGTTTAAAAATCTCACACTTTGCTTTTGAATCTTTATGTTTATCTATTTTCCTTCTCTACTGTTCTGCAAGGCTGACCTCTGCAGATTGACTCAGATGCCTTGACAATATGGGGCTCAGATATTATGGTAATAAGCATGATAGGTACATTAGGCTCCAAGAAGGACTTCAGGGTCATCACAGATAATTACCTTAACGTGAGTTGTCTGCAATGCTGTTCTAAAAGGGATAATGTGAACTTAAGAATTACATTAAGGGCAAGACATATCAAACAGAGTTAGGAAAATAATGTGAGGTTTGCATGTGCGTTCATCTTTGCCTGAAGCCTTGCTTATGGTACACAGCCAAAAACAGATCATCTGCACAGCTCTGTCAGTGCTCCAGTGAGTTGCAGGGAAACCGTGTCCCTAGATGAGTGTCAAGCAATCACACATTCATGCTCAAGGTGGTTATTATTGTTATATGTTTTCTCTGGAAGAACATTTTCCCTTGGATTGGACAGAATAGTTTGGACAACTGTAGCTTGGAATTCTTTCTTTTTTCTTTATTTTTTTAAATAATTTGTCTTTTGCAGTGTGAGGTAAGACATATTCAGTCATATTTTGTCTGCTCTGTCCTGACTCTAGACAGCTCTCTGATGGTACATCACCTTTTTCCTCTCTACTTGTTCTCAGTCAGAGGACTGAAAGTCTGGGATCTTGCAATCCATACAATGTGTCTGGAAAAGCTGAGTTTCAAGTGATAACAGTCAATCAGCCCAAATGGCCTCATTGTTCCTTTTTTTCTTCATAGATGTGTCCATCCGGGAGGCAGGTTTGCTCTGCATCGTGTGCCATAGTTTAGTCACCATGTGGCAATTACAGTGTATGTATTTTTCTCTGTTTTCTTTGGAAGTAAACCTGTCGGGTAGGCAGAAAGACATCCTATGCATTTTGATAGATTGTACAAGCAACCTGGGAAGAAGGGCTGTGCAGCAGAGACCCAGCTACTTTCTAGGGAATATTTACATTTAGCCTACTACCTGTAGTTTGTAAACTAAATGAGTATCTCTTAGGAGAGGATCCGTAAGAGCCTGCCCTTCTCTTTGTGTGAGGATGTGATAAATAAAATGATGTCCCCAAGTAGTCCAACAGAAAATTCTTTACTTTCTGCCCCAAATATATGTGCTCACTAAAAGGCCCAATATCATGCCTGCAATTTTGAATACAGTCAGCGCCAGAATCAGCACAGGAGTTCAGGAAACCGTGTTTGAATTTATTATGCAAGGTTGGAAGATTCACATTCACCCAACTATAATTTAGCTAAACTCTCATCTGAAAAACAGTTTTGCACTCATGTTGTCTTTAATTAAATGCTCCGTATTTGCCGCTTTAGTACAGAGAGGATGAGTATGATATGAATTTTGGAGAACAGAACACTGATTAAATGAGATCTGTGAAATCAATCAAAAACTTTCCTCAAGTTGTCCAAGATTATCAATCAAAGACAGAGAGAAACAGGAGAATTCCTAGCCCCTGGAGTAAAAGCTTTCAGAAATTGTATGAAATTTATTTGAACTTATGTCTGACTTTTCTTAAAAGTAATTTAATGATAGAGGAATGTGTATTAAGCTTACAAATACGGGCTAGAGAGAGAATCTGCCTAGTTTGTGACCTCCAAGATTAACACTATAGCATTATCATGAGATCACAGGATAGGAAAAAATCGGATAAATGTTTTAAATGGCAAGTCATGTCAGACTAACACCAAGGACTTTAACAAATGAAACTTTCTTGTTAACAAACTGACATTATTGTATTTAAAGGTCAGCTGACAAAAGGATATGACTCCCAGGCAGTCTCTCACCGGCTGTGAGCAGCACCTCCCTGGGGAGATACTGACCTTTTCCAGGGGAGGAGTTATCAAGACTGATAAAAGTCAGTCATTTCCAGAAGACATATAACAATATTTATGCATTGAGTAGATTTCTAATAGCTACATAGTTCTTCTATGGTATAAGAGACACTACAGAGTCCATTGGTTATCCTCTTCTGCATGTTTTCTATGGTGGCTGCATGCTAGTGGTTGCACTGATGATATGGAAGTGGCTTGCTGGAGCTCAGATGAGGAATACACTGGCCGCAGAAGCTGGGCAATGAGCCCTCCCAGTGTAGCACTGCCATTTCAGGAGCTTTTGAGGATGACTTTATTTCCATCTGGTTATAACGAATTTTCTTGCAGCTTACAGGGGGCCGATTAGCTCAGTCAGTTGAGCATGGTGCGAACAACGCCAAGGTCGCGTGGTTCGATTCCTGTTCTGTCCCCATGTGTTGCCTGATCTAGTCGAGCGGTGGCGTCCTTGGCCACAGGGAGGCTGGATTAAAATGATCTCTAAAGTCCCTTCCAGCCTAGGCCATTCTATGATTCCTTGACATCAGTAAATTAAACAGATTCTGCACCAGCTGAGAACTGAGACTCATTGCCTTGAAATAACAGTAAGATGAAATTCTCTTTTGCAGCCTCCATTTAGGCAGATGTGTTAATAAGAGTGTTAACTGCATGACTGCAAGCTCCTTACACCAAGTAGCTTCTTGGATGCCACACTAAGCCTGACACAGCTAAAGGCAGATATCCTGGATATCCACAGAAAACTGCCAGAGATCCAACTCACATGTTCAGTCGTTCCTGTACCTGCATGCACAGTGATCACAAGTACCAAGTAACTACATGCGACAAAAGGGTAAAACAGAGCAGAAGCCAAAGAAGGGATCAGGTCACTCACATAGCTCGTTACAGATATATCCTCACTTCAGGAGTGCATTTGGTTTAGGTGTCCTATTTTTCGGAAATGATACTTGCACAAATTACCAATATCTCATGTCTAGCAGATCTCAGTAAATACTGTAACAATGAACTAGCTTTTTCAACTTGCTTTTTGAACTATGTTCAAAACAAGATGTGGAAGAATGCTGGAAAATGTTCTAAAACTAGATTTAAAAAGTGTGACATTGTTTGTATTTTCTCAACGCTTTTTCAGCAAGGGAGCTGCAGTGTAGAATTACAGACCACACTGAGCTGCACTGCATTATCATTATGGAGAAACTCTCATCATTCTCAGGGTATGTACTCTAGTTCAGCTGTAAATTATTGGAGTTGACGCTGGAATCACTTGTGGGAAATTCTGTAACCTGAACTATGCAAGAAGGCATAAATGATCATAATAATTTTTTTTTTTGGCCTTCAAATTTATGAATCTATGTTGGTTGCAGATTGCTTTTTCCCTGCCAGGGACACATCTTTTACTCGGTAATTCTGCAGGGGAAAGCAGCACTGCAGTGAGATTTTATCCTGCTTTCTACCTACTGAAGTCCAACTCTTCCTGCAGTTAAATGAAAACAGAGTTGAAATCCACTGAGATACCTGTGAGACAAAATAATCCCTGTGGTGTTTAAAAGAACCTGCAATTTCACTATTTAAATTATAAAATTAAGATGTACACTGAGACACCAAAGCTCGAGAGGTGTCCTCCATGTACATCTACCACCAACTCATCACCTCTGTTTTGGCTCTGCTGCAAAGACTAGAGACCTTCAATTTCCTACGTGAGCAACTGGTGAGCTTCTGTTCTGTCTGATAAATGATGCTGCCTGTGTTTAGGGACTTTGGCTGAGACTGTTTCAGCATTTAGACTCGTGGAGCAACTTTGGTAACAAACAGGGGCTGAAGGCCCTTTTATTAGTCCAGAGTGACTGAGCAACTGAGCAGCTTTAACCGTCACTGTGAAGGCAGCTGTAGTCTGATGTCCTCACCTGAGCCAGGCATATCTCTCTGATGGACAAGGACTGCTGGAAATTTTATTCTAGTATTGTCAGCTGTATGCTGAAGCCTACCACCTCCCTGAGTCTGGTGATCATCCTGTTATGAACACCATGGCATTATCCGTGAGTGTTGTTTCCTGATGCCTCCTCTGCTGAAACTTTCATCTTAGCTCATCCATCACAGCACTCATTTAGTCAAGATTCACCTTGCTGACCCAAGCATATTTAAACCACTGCTTGCTGCTCTCATGCTATACTAGGAATAGAAGCTGTATCATCCACCACATTAGTCACTGCCAGTGACTTCACATACAATCCAGGAATCTGGTGCAAATTACTCAATGATCTTCTAGCTATTAGTAAAGCAAACCATCAGAAACTCCAGTTCAAAGGGAGTGAAAGCATTAGAACTCTTGAATTTAAGGGCAGTTCTACTTCATAGATCTGTTTCTCTACTGTCTTCACCTTTTCTCCTATCATTAGGCATCTTTTCTGGCCAATCCCACATCCCTAATTCTAGAGCAGGATCCTTCCTCTGTGGCAGGCCGACCACATGAGAGAGGAGAGAGTCCTCCTTTTTCTTTAATGTCATGTTTTTGTTGCAAATGTTCTACTACAGCATAATTTTTGTATTTAAGTTTGTAACTGTATTGGGCACGCTCTAGAAAATTTTGGAGCTCCTGCTTGTGTCAATGACAATATCAATCTGAAAATTATGTTAAATAGGGACCTATTATGCAGGAAAAAGGATCTACTTACAAAAACTGTCACAAGACATTTGCATGTTGTACAGGCTACAGGCATACATTGGTGCACTTGCATAGCTCATTCCTATGCTGGTCTGCCATCCCCTCCGCTGCTGAAGAATACAGTGCTGCATGTAAGTGAGGCTGCATTTATTCTCATCATTGTTGAGCACAGAGGGTTTTATATGAAAGTATCTGCAACATCATTATCCAGTGTTGCTTGCTGCATAGCATGGGTTGCGAAACTATTCTTGATATCTGACTGGAGTTCTCACATTCACAGTTTTGAACTTTCAGGTGAGCAATGGAAGATCAGTTTATTGTCATTCTTCTTCTCTTGTACTCACCTAGCTGCTGCAAAAGGTGTAGTACTTCTTCCTTTTTGTAGAGTATCAGTGAATGACAGTTGTCTTCCGAACCTCCATGACTTCAGATGATGCAGATTGAGGAGAGAATTGCAAGCAAAAATAAATGCATGGGCCTCTGCTACTAAAGTGAATACAAGCTTTACCATTGATTTCAATAGACAGAGAAATTTGGTCCCAGATTTCTTTTGCATCTTTTAACAGAACTGACTCATCTATCTCTTTTTATGCATTGCAGCTGTATCAGTGGCACTTCAAATGCCACACTTATTTTTAAACAAATAGTATAGAAATGTTACTCCAGAAACCTGTATGCTTCATATATGGTAACCGGGAATCACTACTAATGTTGATGCTTTCACAGCCCATGGCAAGCCCCTAATGTGTATACATCTACTTTTAGATATACAAGGACAAAATAAGTCTATCATCCATATGTTCTTTTTAGCAATCAAGGAAGCCTGTATGAAATTGCATATTTAAAAATTCATAACTTTTGAAGCTGTTGGTATTCTTGTTTTATATAACTCAGTAAAAGCTAAAGAAAAGCCAAGAAAAACTTTATATTTAAAGATTTTTTTCTTGCTGTAGAGACCATTTTACTAAGTTACATCAGCAAGCTGTGCCTACATATTCAAATATTCCCAGTAAGTTCAAGTGATTTTTCTTACAGGTCTAAAAATGCTTCTCTGGGTTGAGACCAAATTAGGGCACAATTTCAGAAAACGAGATTTTTCAGCTTAGAATTGTGAGCACTTAAAAATAGGGATGATTCACAAAACAAGAGACCTTTCATACTTAGCTACAATCATTGCTACTACTTTCTTTAGAAACACAGACTTATTTTCTCTAGCTATTGAAAACATAAAGCTGTATGTGTAGAAAGAATTCCCCCTGCCTAGGAAAGGAAATCTTTTCAGTCGAGTTCCTAATTGGCTTCACTTGTGCAACCTGAATATTTTGACAAGAGCCTGTGTTCTTTCTGTTCTGTTCTGCTCTGCTCTATTCTATTCTACCCTGCCCTACTCTACTTCACTTTACTTCATCTCCACCATCATCATTCATGAATGACTTAATCTGGAAATTATTAAATGCTAAAATAAAAAACAAAAGAATATTTTTTCCCCATTTCCTCTGCTAGACTGTTGGGCTTGGTTTTGACTTGAACAAATGCCTCCAGAATAATTGGAAATTGCTCAGTAGCCACAATTCATGCTTTGAGAATGTAAACGGTATTGCAGATCATTTGGGAATTTCATATTCTCCTATACCAGAAAACATGCATTAATCAATTTTATTGATATAAGAATATCACATGTCAATTTCATTTCTATCTGTTTGGACTGTTAGAATTGAGTAAATCACTGTGGTGAGGAATGGATCCATTTGGATTAGAATCCTACCCTGACACAAGTTGTCACCTTATCAGGTTCTTTGAAGCATCAAGGACATGTATCAGCAACACATTTTCCTTTTTCTGATTAACCACTCTAAATAACCACTATTGCAGAGAGATATAGTTCTTGTCATTCTCAGAAAAAATATATTAACTGTTCCTAAGTCTGAGAGACAAGATTTCTATAATGTGTATAAAGGTGAGTCTTGCACAGATTATACTCTTCTCTCAAATTTGATTAAGTTGGCACTCAGCTGTTTTTTGAATATGTATTTAATTACTTCAGTTACTGGGCTGCAGTTGAGTAATGATGCTTGTTAGAGCATTTAGTGATTTCTTGCAAGGTTGTATTGGTTTCACAATTTAAGCAATGGCAGGTGCAGGATTGCTTTAGATTACTTGAGGTTAGGAAGACACTGATTTGCATAGCTTCAGGGCTGTTGGAATCCTCTGGGAAGCAAAAGCAATTTTCTTTTATTTACTCTCAGTTCTACAGTTTCTTCTGTCACTTATTGTCACTAGGTCAGCCTTTCCCTTTTCTAATGTTTATGTCATGATGTTGCACCAGAACTACACAGGTAGATTTCACCTGAGCTCTGGAAAGGAGTCCCTTCTTCTGTCAGAAAGCAGTGAAAAAATCTTCTGTTTCTTCAGAAAAGGAAATCTTATTTTCTGCCAGCGTTTTCTATCTATTCTTGTCCTTAATTTGCCTCACTGTTCTTCACATTTACCACACTTATCCTATCCAACAGAAACAACCTGCCTCTCTTTTTTTTTTTTTTTCCATTGCTCCCACTTCTGCTGTATCTGTGTCCTGATTTAGTAGATACCCAGGCAACAAGGTCACAACCTTACATAATATTATTATATTTCTTGGACACTGGTGGTCTTGCAAGTCTCTGCTCCCTAAAGGTTCCCCTTACTCCTCCTCCAGTTATCTCTGAAGTCTGTCTGTTCTTCATATGTCTCCTCCTTATCCTTTTTTTTAAAAACAAGCTATTCCTCACTGTGCTGTTACTTTTATCATCTTCTCACATTGTTACTTGTCAAACCTGATATTTTTCTCATGTCTTGTCCAGCAGTTTCTCCCATCCTGCTCAATTAGCTTAACCTCAGGTCAGCACCTACTCAGCATCCCAGTCACCTGCCTGCAACCCTAACACTCCCCTGCTCGCAGGTCGTGTCCCAAGGAGATGCCTCCTTGCATGTCCATGCCACCAAGCCCAAGCAGGCCTCTTGTGGCACCCGCAAGATGGGTTGCACACATCGGGGCATGTGCCTGATTCCAAGCACAATAAATGAGAGTGATGAGATTAAATTGAGAAGTGCGCTCCTGATCTGAACTAAATGTTAATGCAGGCACACTAACATCCTAATAGCAAATAAGCTTAATAATCTACCTCTGTACCCAGTCTTTCTTGAATACAGGCAATGAGAACTACATATAGAATATAAGGGGTTGGAACAAGATGATCTTTAAGGTTCCCTCCAACCCAAACTATTCTACGATTCTACAATTTCACTTAATGTTTTACCTTATAATGGCAACAGGGTTCTATTACTTTTCCCCAAGACATAGCATTTATGTCACAGGACTGGGACCGCTCCTGTGGTCACAAAGCACATTGTTCCCAAGATTGGTTGGACAGGCCAGATCCTTCTTTTCTTCTTTACTGTAGAGATGGACCTAATTAGACACAGCTGAGCACCCACCTCAAATGTTAAGACTTAAAGAGAGAGAGGTGAGGTGGTGCAGATGTTTATGCTGATCTACAAAAGGAAGCTGTGCAGAGAGTGATAAAATGAACACACCTGAGTAAGTGCCAAGAGGAATTAGGAAGCAATAGTTTATCAATAATTAACTTGGGGTGCTCAGGCTTGTGCTTTTCTACACTACGTGTGTAGTAATCAGAAGAGATATATGTCAGAAACCCTAGGGCATGGCAAGGGTGTGGAAGAGCTATATAGCCAAGTCACTGGTGTGGAATACTGTGCTGTATCAGGTATCTTGCATTCAATAGGAGCCAGTACTCTGTGCCCTAGGGCTTTCTGCAGCTTCTGAGTTGAGTTCCTACAATTGCTTGGCCAATGATGTACCAGTGTGAGGCTTTTGGCTAAGCTCCCTATAAAAAGGAAAATCAAGTAACAGTTCTGACCATTACTTAGAAGCTAAAAGGAGAGAATTCTTGTCTGTTGGAAAAAGAAAAAAAAGAGGGAAAGGAGTGGGAGAACCAGTTTTTATCATCTACAAGCCTTATATTCTTCATCTTGTTATCTACTAATATACATTGCAAATGTGTGTTTATTGATCCTAAATGCATTGTGCTATATGTTGTATTCTTGAACTTCATGCCGTTTCTACTATTCATGACTCATGGCTGTCTTACTAATGAAATCTCAGTCCTTCTCTGTGTTGGCCATGTCCCATTTCAGCAGCATAACACTATACTTACTGCTTAGGTTGTTGGAAAATATCAGTGGTAGAGAATGATAACCTCTATCCAGATTGGTATTTCTTCCTAAAGCAGATGTCATTTTCCATAAGTAATTTCCTTTTGACATCAGAATTCATTTACTAATTCCAATGCAGTCAGGCTTTACCAACCAGATAGGGAAAAAACCTAATATATTAAAATTTTACTATAAAAATAACTTAAGGGGATATCAGACAGGTCTCAGACAATCTGGTGTTTAGTTAACATAGATTCTGTTTTATCCCATTTTAGATTTATCTGCATGTTTTCAATTTTTGTTCTTCAGAAAATTTGTTCAAGTCTGGCATAATATTAAGGTCAGAAAAAGTGATTCTGGGGACAGAGGACAGAAAGAAGGCAGAATTACTGAATGCTTTCTTTGCCTCTGTCTACACTGTTGGAGAGTGTCCTCAGGTGCCTCAATCCCCTGAGGCCCCAGAGGAAGGCAGGGAGTGTGCCCTGGTTGAGAAGGATTGGGTTAGGGATCGGTTTGAACACTTGAACATCCATAAATCCATGGGTCCTGATGGGATGCACCCACGAGTATTGAGAGAGCTGGCAGAAGTCATTGCTAGGCCACTCTCCATCATCTTTGGTAAGTCGTGGACAACAGGAGAGGTGCCTGAAGACTGGAGGAAAGCGAATGTCACCCCAGTCTATAAGAAGGGCAGGAAGGATGACCCGAGTAACTACAGACTTGGCAGCCTCACCTCCATCCCTGGAAAGGTGATGGAACATCTTATCCTTGGCACTGTCTCTGGGCATATCAAGGATAAGAAGGTTATTAGGAGCAGTCTCGTTGCTTAGGGGAAGTCATGTTTGACCAACCTGGTAGCCTTTTATGGAGACATAACCAGGTGGATGGGTGGTGGCCATGCAGTGGATGTGGTCTGTCTGGATATCAGCAAGGCATTTGACACCATCTCCCACAGCATCCTCATAGATAAACTGAGGAACTGTGGTCTGGATGACTGAGTAGCGAGGTGGGTCGCTAACTGGTTGAAGGGAGAGTCAGAGAGTCATGGCCGACGGGCAGAGTCTAGTTTTCAGCCTGTGTCTAATGGGGTCCCTCAGGGGTCAGTGCTGGGGCCCGTGCTTTTCAATATATTCATCAATCACCTGGATGAGGGATTAGAGAGCGCTGTCACCAGAAGGCTGTGCAGCCATTCAAAGAGA
>NW_009719853.1:0-12576 GCF_000703405.1 Apaloderma vittatum
TTCCCATATCTTCATTCGCAAAGCCTAGCCACGATGATGACCACATAGTTACCACTAGCTAAAAACACAGCATCCAGTAGTACACAAGGGTAATAAGCAGCATCTGATTTATAGGATTTGCAGGGTTAGACTGTAGTCTAAATAAAATATGGAAAAGTTAAATTAAGATAAACTGGCTGTGGTATATAAGAAGATGAAGGAAAAGTGTTGCCAAGTAGGCCACTACCCCTTTTTCCAGCTGCAGGTCAATTGAAATTCTGAAACAGAAGTGGAAAATTACTTGAGGAAGTTTATTTACAGAATTGTAAAAGGTACGATGAAGTGGGCTTTGAGGAATTGCTATGGAGTGGCTGTCCGTGTTTGTATATGGCTTTAAAGGCATAGGTCTCTAGGTGTCAAAAAAATGAGAAACAGAAGAAAAAAAAGAGAGAAAGTATGGCACAAGAAAGAAGCAGAGGAGAAATAGTTCCCACCGGAAAAATACCTCAGCACACATCAGCCTCTCTTTTTATTGCACTTCAAGGCAATCATCTTGGCTTCAACAATCCCTATACCACACTAGGCTGAGAGTCAGCCAAATTGTACACAAACTCCAATTCTGAGTGGCAAAATAATGACAGCAATAATTTGGGGAAAGGGTGGGAGGGAAGTGTGGATAAAAATGAAAATCTATCAGCCTGGTCTCTACTGTTCATCATTAAAACTCATTTGTTTTTAAGTTGTCTTTTCCCACAGTGGTGGAAACAGCACCTGATCTCAGATGCATGAAGCAATTTCTGTAGAGCAATCAGGCTCCCTCGCAGCAGGAAGTCTCTTCACAGGAAGCCACAATAGAGGTCTCAGGAATTACATCTGGGAAAGGTGCATGGAGCCTGGTAGATGTTCTTTAGTTTGTCCTCCCTGAGCGGGTAGAGAAGCAGGCTAAGAAAAGTGTTTTCAGGCACAGAAAGGAAGTGTTCTTTCTCCTTGCAATCCTGTTAAAAGGAATCACTGTGTCAGTTCTCCTTTATTGTTTTGTTTCTTTAACAAAGTTAGCATAGTAATTACATTACAGAGTACAAAAGACATTATAGTAAAACCTCAAAATGCATGGGTTGGGTGCGACTAAAAACCCTCAGTCCTCAGTGCCAAGCTGTTTTCATGCCTGGTTGTTATGCTTGGCACATGTCCAAAAAAGAGGTTTTGGTGGTGGCTTGGGGGGGCTGTTTTCTTTTTTTCATTGTTGGGGGGTTCAGTTGTCTTTGGGGTTTTTTCACTGAAAACTGAGCAAGCAGCACAGCCAAGCAACATATCGTCTCCTGCAGTTCAATAGGCTACTCTTTACATTGAACATTACCTACCCAGGCAGACAAACACAGAGCTGTAAATCCCCCCCTAAAGTCCAAGTGCATTATTTGGTGACAGGTCACATCTATTTGATATCACCCTATCCTGTAACCCCAGGTCACATCTATTTGATATCACCCTATCCTATAACCCACCAGCAAGGCTGCGATGCCTGCAACTCCCCTGTCAGCCCTCAAGTTGGGTTTACTCTCCCCTCCCTCTCTTCCAGCTACACTAAGCCATCTGTGCTAGAGTGAAACGGCTCCCTGCCTCTGACAGATAGCACTTAGGGCTGCTCCTGGAATGCACTAGTTGTACCAAAGGGATGCCATTTCAGCATCTCCATTCCTTACAATTTTATTAGCATCTGGCAGTTACTGACTGTCTCTCAAGTGGGAGAAAGAATAGGTAGAGAAGCATGCCTCTGAAAGAGAAAGATTAGCTGTAAATTGTTGGAGGTTTGTGAGGGATTTAACTGAAAACCAGTCTCCAAGGTTTCTTCTTGTAAATTTAACTGGCAAAAGATTACCACTTTAAGGAACAGCAGTGAATTACCATCATCTTCTTTGCAAGCGGCACCAACATCTTACAGAATCTGTGTTCTACCACAGGAGAACGCAGCCCAGCCACCCAGGGACGCGCCTCAGCCTCAAGAGGCAGGGGGCTTGCACCAGCTCTGGGACAACAGACAGCCGTCCTATCACTGGGAAAAGGCAACAAGATTCCCACGGTTAGTTAGGTTGCATTTTTCTCCCCCACACACCATTCTGCATACAGCTCAGTATTCAGCTTTAAAATTCTGCCTACATTTCTACTTTACATGGTCTGGCTCTTTGACTTCTCTCAAAGACGTAAATATCTGAGAATCACTATTGTCCCAATGCAGAACAAGTATAACAGTCAACTTACAATGTGCAGGCCAGGACTCCACTGGGTATCAAACTGGTTCTTCTTAGTACACATTCACCAGATTAAAGTTTAAAGAGAATCTCAGTAAATACAAACAAAATTCTAATTCACAAAGAAATGCCTGCCTTTTGTTGCACAAAATATTAGGAGAGATCAGAGGCAAATGGGAAAAAGGAGGACCTTTGCAGGAAACTTGTACAATGTCACTTGGTCATGTGCCCTCCAGTTTGTCACCAAAAATTTCTCAAACACTGAGTGTCTGAATGGGATACAGAAGACAAGGAATGGCTTTGACTATATTTTAGGCATTCTTGCTAGCACACCACTGACTCAACATAGCTGTAAACTTGGTTTTACTAGTGAGTTAAAACTGAGCTCATGGCTGTGTGTCACAAGAACTGTACAAAAAGTGACCAGAGCCAGAGACAAGTTCAGGATGCTGTGTTTCTCTTAAGAAGGGAGCTTCCAAGAGGACATAGCAAATCCAGGACAGGGATAAAATTCCTGTTGATGGCAACGACCAAAGAATTCAGTCAGTGTAGTTCTCACCTTATTTGTCTTCTGATACAATACGCACCCTTTTAAAAATCTCTTCTTCCCACAGCTTCCTACTGAAAGTAAGCTTCTGCAATTAATATCTATGAGGCATCTAGCAAAAAAAAAAAAAAAGTCTATCTGACATTTTTCCATGCAAGATGCATGCTTGCTGGACAAATGCAGAAAAGTAGAATTTTTTATTCCAGTTATATGACAGCAGGTTCCAAAGCAAATGCCATCGGCAACACTACACAGTTTCAGACACCAAAACCTGGCCTGCTAGTCTCATGTCCTTGTGTCACTGCTAATTGGATGAAATGATAATATCTGCTGAAAATTTGAAGAGAATATCAGATTATTTAAGTGGCATGCATATGAAAGACAGTATTTTGCTTCTCTGTCTCCTGCAACCGCCCTCCCTGAATAGTCTGTGTGTTTGTATAAGGGACAGGTAACAGATGCTGTTTCGTACCTTCATACTCTCATGCAGAATATCACTGTCTGAAACACCAAGCAACACATGCTGTTGCTCACTTACTCAGCAAGTAGAAAAGTCTTATCTCCTCATAGAAAATATATCTAAAAAGGCAAACTTTCTCCTAAGTCTAGTGGTGGGCACTCTGCCTCACTCAGACTAGATGACTTGAATTTATGGTTGTTTATGAACATACTTACCCAAATACCCTGACAACATGTTTCATTCTCTAGGATCTCCTCTCAATTTTCCCCAAATGTTCCATCTCAGATTCCAGGAAAACATTTTCCCCACGGAGGTTGTGCAAACACTTGCTACAGCAAGTTTGCTCTGACAATGGCACTATCCCACTAAGTTTGCTCGAAAACTTCACTTAACACTTCTGACTGTACAGGGCAGGAAATCGGCAGTCCCCAGGTAGTCATGGGCCAGACAGATTGTGCATGAGCAGTTTGCCCTCTCATGGCTATACAAACAATAGTTTCTTCTATAATAGGCAATTTAGGGGCTAGAGTGAGGACCTACATGCTATTGCTCAGGCTTGAGCTCACTAATGGCAATACTCACATCAAGCACATATACGTGGACAGAATATTTGAAGGATGCCTTTCATCTATAACCTCCAAGATTTCTCTTCTTATTTCATCTTAGCAAGATATAATTTTAATTTGAATATTTAGGATGTAAACTACAATTCAACAACTGTTTATTATTATTATTTTTCCTATCCTCCACATAAGTTTATTCTAAAATGAGAAAACTCAGCTAACCTTATGGAAAAGAACACCATAACAGGATTTGATCTCACTTCCTTTGATATGTGAAACAAAAACAGTTACTCCAGGAGACTTTGAGAAACACTTATGGAAAATTACAGGTAATGAATAATCCACAGGAAGACTCATTTTGTTCCCTGAACGTAATACTAAGAATTAAAGTAATAGAAAAGAAAGGCTACTAGATCAAATCACATTTTAGTTCCTACCAAAAGCTATATTCACTCCAGTTCAGATGATACTTTCAATCTGTTTGCTCCAAGCTTTGCTTCATCAAGCATGAAAAAAAAAAAATCTGATGAATCTGTAAGCAGATCAGATACTTTAATTGGTTTTGCTCAAGGTATAAGTATTCCTGTTAAAAATTCAGAGAACAAACCCCACTTGCTTGGCTCACAAACAGTATATCCTGCTGTTTTCCCTTTGACTAGCCACACAAACAATGAAAACACTTTTATAGGAGGAATACAAAATTGATATTTCTTGTTTGGTCATGTTCTTAAATGCAACACAGAGCCAAAGCAGTGCCCATTGCAACACCCCAGCTTCCTTCAATGAGAAGGAGAAGACAGCCACTACTAGGAAACAGAGCAAGGAGCTCAGGCCCATTCCATGTCTTATTCTTTGGAAGAAATAGATCAATCAGCCAAAGGCACAGCATGACTTTACCAAAAGCAGTATCAAATGCATGACAACTCCTTTTCTGTCTCCCAGTCAAGAACTTTTCTGTCAGTAGATTTAAAGGAAAATCTAGATTTAAGCCCTTAATGTTTGTGCATGCTAGTGCACGTGTTGCATATACTTCTAGTATATCTGCCCTTACTAAATAATCAGGTGAAAGACTGTGCAATAAAATTTCCACTACAAGAGGAAAAATAATCCAAGACAAACCAGATCTGTTCAAGTCATATATCATTTTCTTGTAACAGATCCAATATACCGTCTGACAGTCATCTGTTACTAAGCTTGTGCTGAAGACTTCAGGGATCACCTTCATCACAGCAGTTAACAGCTCAAATAAATCTTGTGATGAAACTCACAGGAATATTTTATTTAATTTTTAACTCATAAGAAACCTAAAATGCAGCAATTCAAGGCTTCCAGAAGGGTTTCCCTGGACATTCCATGGCTTACTGGAAGGATCTTAAAGACACATTCCCAGTCAGCTCCTATTGCACAAAGTCCGTACCTCCAAACCATAATCCTGTAACAGCCCAGAGGTGATGAGAATCACAGAGTGACATTAGGCAAGAGCATCACATGTGGGGCTTTCTCCATGTAAATGGCAGCTGGAGACTGTCAGTGCCACAGGACTGCACAGCTCCCCTTCAATCACTAAGAAGTACACTGTGAGCCACAGCTCAGGAACCACTGTCAAATTTTAACCTAACAAAAGTAAAAGAAAAGGATTTGTTAGTATTACCCTGTCACATTACGCATGCTCCATATGTTTAAGATCTCCTGTGACCTTAACACAACGAATGAATAGATTACATAGACCTGCAGAAAAATAATAAACTCTGCCTAGTAGAACCACTTTGTATGTGTATGTATTTGACAGCAGTCTAGCCACAGATATCTAACAACATAAAACTCAAGCAACCAGATCAACTTAGCATTTCTTTGGCTACCTTAGATTATGTGGTGCCCGCATCTTCTGACACTACTGATGCCTCCGTTCCCATTATCCCCAGTGCAGATCTTAACTAGCACTGTGCAAAACACAAAGCTAAAAGAAACACTAAGATGCAGAGATGAGGTTAAATTATGGAACTACACCACTTTTGCTCAAGCCATTGCAGTTCCATTAAGAGAACAAAATAAAAGCCATCCTCTTTGAGTAAGTGTATTTTTAAGACTTCAAATTTTAGCGCCATTTCAGTTTTATAACAAACCCAAACTGTGTGAGCACTAGACAGATGTTTATACCAGTCCTCTACCCCTCATTGCTCAAAGTTCTGGCCACAGTTAAACAGACCACAGGAGTACTGAAGTGAGAGATGCTACTCCCAAATTGCAGTGCTAATAATCATTTGCTGCCTTTGATTATATCCAGTCCTCTCTGAGAGCTCAAGGTTTATATAGAGTAATTCTAAAGAAAGATGCTATGAGTCAGAAATTGCGATACTGAAAGTTGCATACTTAGCTGCACAATTTATTCTTAAACTTTCTCACATCAATTCTCATCAACTTGTAGCTTCATTACAGGCTTTTTCCTTCCCGTTCAAGCTGTCTGTTGGGGGCCTATGTACCAGCCACCCATCTAAAGACTGAGATCTTCCTATCATATTTCATCAGAGACTTACTCTGAGAAAGATGAGCTATCTCAGCTGGTTAACATCTTGATATAAAAGATAGAAATCTTAAAGACGGGGCATTGAAACAGCAGCTAATTCAATGCTAGTCCAAACAGCTGCTGGATACACTGGATGGCAACATCTCAGACTTGCACACAGGCAAAATCCAGGATAAACTAAATTAATTTGTGACTAAGGCTGTGGTGACTTAGTGTTATGATGAGAGCAGTGGACATAAACAAGTAGTTAAGATAAATTTCAGAATATCCTTATAGGGAGTACGGGCTTAGTCACAGCCCTGTTCAATTCGCTGTGAAGCAGAGCAGCAATCTTGATTTTTCCATCCGTACATGCACACTCTCCCCTTGCCCAGTACTGGGTCAGGATTCATCACATGGCAACATCTTTCCAAACACTCAGATATAGCTTCCAGTGAAGTAAAATCAGATAGCCAGCCACCTGAGTATACATAGCAGATTTACTCTCTCATTTACTCAACATTTATTTTATGAGAGTGAGAAGCAAAATTTAGCCCTTGGTGTTTCAGAAACATTTAAGCCTAGCAAAATAATAAAAAAACCCCCCTACCACTGACTAGCATTAGGTGTAATATTAGAGAAGGAATATTTGATAGATCAAATATGACATTGCATCAACAAGTTTCATGCAGATAATACTCTCTAGATAATTGTCTCTTATTAATTCAATCCAAGACATTAATTCACAACAGATGTAATTTGACAAATCTACTTCACACTTTTCTAGGGTATATCAGCTATGATTTCTCTTAGAATTTATTCCACAGTGCTTTATCAGAATTCTTATTCCACGGAATAATCTATGTGTTAACTATATTTCTTGTGCAGAGACTCTAATTCTGACCCACGCTGGGTAATGAAGATTGGCTAGAAAAGTCACTTGAAATAGCTTCTGGTGTCTGACTGGACTGAGCTTTAAAGCATTTCCAGCATGAGCAATCATATTTAGTAACTTCAAATAGGATTTCTGGGAATTGCTATGGATGTCATTTTCAAATTAAAGTTGCACTTAAGCAGAGAGCACATTTACTGGATTATTTCAGTGTCCAGAGACAATGCAAGATCAATATCACGGTAACAGTTAAGAGCAAGTTCAGTTTTGGCTGTACATGTGGGAAGAAATATACAGAAATCTCCCTTCTTCCTTTATACTTTTGCCACTACTTTTAACTGATACCTATTTTTCCAGAGCCTTGGGGAAAAATTACATTTCCCATAGAGAGAATCCAAATTTTTTCAATTTTCTTTCAAACCCTTCTTCAGAGACATTACAATCATACCTGTAGGAGTGAAGAAACACTGCTCAAATCTAAAACAACAGAGCTAGGATGTTCTACAGCTGCTGTGGGTTTAAAAGAAAACATAAAAATTAAGTTAAATTAAGATTTTAACTACATTAATCTGTTCCTGTGAAATCCAGTCAGAACTGGAAATCTCTCACAAAAGACTGGTTGAAATGTCTGAGTTACCCTGTCCTTCCCAAGATAAAGAATTCTCCTTTGCTATTTATCTCCTTATTGCTCTTCCAACTTCCAAAGCTGACACTATCTTCCTCCTTTCTGATGGGACAGCCAGGCACACCAGTGTCTCAGTGCTGGAGAACAAAGCTAAAGGAAAAGATACAAAAGTAGTAAGAGCAGCACCACAACCTCCCACTGGAGTAATTTCAAAAAAAAAGTAGCCATTTGCTTCATCAGGGACACATCCGAACACAAAAAGCTTTCTTATTTTTCCAAGTTTCCAGTATCTCCATTTGGGCACCCTTCATGCCTATATTAAAAGTACAGTGTAGCTCTACTCCCTGTAATTCATCAAATAAGATTTTTAGCAGGATCATTACAATCACAGTCCAACATAATAGTCGCGCTCTGTGCTGCAGCAGCCCTTAGCACAGCAGCTATACTACAAGACAGTCCTGGGTGTCGAATGCAGCAGACCCACACTGAGAACCATCCTAGACAGATGATGCATTACTCTGCAAGAAACCCCAAAAGGCACAAACAAAGTAGAAGAAATAAAATAAACAAGATTTCCTGTGACCTTAAGGATGGAATTATAACATATTTGTTTTAAGCTTGAGCAGGAAGCCTTCCTAAATTACATTTCTTGAATTTTATTGTATTATCTTTATGGCACAGTTATTACACATTAAAGGTAATGACTCTCTTCTGCAAGTAACCTAATATTGAACATGATTGATAACCTCTATCTGGGCTTTAGAGAACACTGAATTTCCTAAATGGAAAGAAGGAACAGAGTCAGAGGAGGTAAACAGGGAATAGCTTGAGTTGATTATGTTTATGCATATGAAAAAAAATGCTAGGTTTTCACTACAACACAGTATTTTCTTGAAAACACTAAAGGCAAACAAATAGGAAAAAAAATCCCCACATCTTTCATTTGTAGGTAATTCTGCTCAGACTAAAAATATATATTACTCTTGTTGTTCTTGTCCGTTTGATAATTTTATAAACATATATATACACAAAGACACACACACATATACACACAGTGCATACACACACCAACACATAAGAGTTGATTGAACATTAAGGTTCAGAATTTTTATCCCAATGGAAACATGGCTGGTTTAATCTCTCTTGTTCTTTAGACTATCTATGTGAGGTGGACTCACAAAACAGACCACTAATGCTCAACTGTCTTGAGACACTCTAAAGCACCAGACATCACTTTGTGAAGCAGAAAGTGTTATTTGTGTGCTCTTGGGGTTTTTTTGTTTGTTTGTTTGGAGGGGTGTTTTTTTTATGTAAGTTCGACCGGAAACCAGAAAATCCTTAAAAGATTGTAACTATACAATTAGTTAATAGCCTTCCAATAATGAAATCAGGGCAAGCTGCTGACAAGTAACTATAAAGCAAAGTAAATTGGTGTTTCTAAGCTGCTGTCAGACTTCTTTGGCAAAGTTGTCCTGTGATTTTAAAAGTTGTTGCATTCATTCAAACACATTAAGTCTCCCATAAAACAAACAAAACAAAAAAACACAACAAGAAGTCTCTTAAATACACTAAGTTTATAGAGACACTGCTCCAGTAGAAGTTGATTGTCTGTCAATGTTTTGGGAAGCGCATTTTTCCCCTTCTTGCAGCAGGAGAGAACATGCTCTCCTCTTCTCTGCCCAGCAGAGCAGGTTGGGGAAGCAGGACAAGGAAGACAGCCTGGAGATGATTCCCTTCAGCCCAGTCGTTTCCCAGAGGAAGAACCACCAGTGGCTGCTTACCCATCCTGAGATCTCAGTCAGCTCTAAGAGGGCAGTGGGGAAGCTGCAGAGGGGAACAGCAGGTTTTAAAGCTTGTGTGAGGTTAATGCAGTAGTAAGAGCTATTTCAGAACCACTGTACCAAATTTCTGGAAGCACTAAATGCTACCTAAACCCCTCCTCCTCACACAGATAGACACTGATGAATATCATAGGTTTATACGTCTTATTATGAACCTAGGTATTCATGGTGTTACCTTTTTGATTTTTGAAGACTCTGCAACTTTTGTATCAAGCTGTGGAAAGTTTGTCTACTTTAAAACTTCTTCCAGTAACAACTTCCAGACATAAGTCTCCATCAATAATAGCCCAGAATCCTTCTCTTATTGTAATAACTGAAAAAAAAAATCTCCTTTATTCTTAAATTTGTCAGCTACAAGTTAGGGCCTCTGAATTATGACATAGGGTATTTTCCAAAATCAAGAGTTCATAAACAGAACAAGCTCATGTATTCAAATACTAAAAAAGAGAAACAATAAAAAATTAAAACAAACCCAGAAGTAGCCACTTGAAACTATGCAGAAGGAAATAAGTCAGCTGTGCAGCAGCTCCTGACATTATTAGTTCTCTCATTCATGCTATACAGTAGGACACTGTGCAAAAGTGGTTAAACAACAACTTATGACCTTCAAACAACAGTCAGAGAAGTTTTGTCCCATGCAAGCTCTATCAGTTGTCCATTTTCACATTGTTTTTTATCTTAGAGGGATTTGAGCTTTGTTGTGCCAAGTCTCTTCAAATGCATCATGTCTTCTAAAATAGAGGAGTTGAGAGGTTTTTTTCTAAATGTTCTCAGACTTCAGAGTCGGAGTCTCACTTTTTTTTTTAACCACATAAGCGCTTACTGACTTCCTAACTTCATATTCACAGCTCAATGCTTACAGCAGAGGAAGTCCGAGGTCTGAAGTCTGAAGTGTTAAATGCTCTGGGCTCACCTAGCGCAGCTCCTAAACAATCAAGTACTTATCTGTGCAAGCAGATTCAATGTAATCAGCATGAAGCATGCAACAGATATCATGAAACATAGAGTTTGCTGTTTACCTGTAAGGCTAAGGAGAGCTTTAAAAGTGAATATTTGGGAGTGAGTGGCACGAATCAAAAATGTTATCCCACAGTAATGAAACTGTCTGAAAAGCTGTCTGCATAAATACAAGTAATATTAAAATTCATGCACAAAGTCTGAAATACAGTCTATGGCAGTAAGTTAAAAAAATTACAGTACTATAATTCAGTAGTATTTCATTCTTTGGTATCTTTTTTCCTTGAACTCCTCTTACAATATTTTTTTCCTGACACGATCTTTCTTTTCAAACTTTAATCATCTCTCTTTTCTTCTAAACTATCTTTCAAAGCTTCTGTTCTGATGCATGAAAAAAAGCAAATGTAGGATCGTAGCAAGTCATTTCCCAAACACCCTCATCACTCAAGTTCGAAACTCATACGCTAAGCTTCCAAGACTTTTTCTTCTTAACAGCTTTTAATGTGGTAAAACTCTCCACATCTTTAACTTTGCTCTTCCAGCTTCCCTGACAATTGGCTCAGAAATAGCCAAAGACCAGAGCAAATAACAAAGCAACTCCCAGTCTGCCTCTTTATCAGAGGAGCAGGGAAGTAGAACTATACCTTCATATACGCTATTAAAATGTTAACAGACTAAGCAGCAGTCCATGTAACAAGAAGATCTAAACTAACACCTACATTCTCTACAGGAAATTGATCCAACAACATAATTTTATGCAGTACTAGAAAAATGTCTCTGTTAAAAACAAAACAAAAAATCAAAGCAACAAAACAAAAAAACAACCCTCACGTCTCCAGTAACTTCTGCTCCACAAGAAACCTAAGCAATACGCAGCCCTTAAATAACAACTGTTCCTCAGTGGAGCTCATTCCCAATAAGCGACAAACAGAAAAGTGGGTAAAGTTAAATACAATGGAATTTTTTTTCCCCACTCCAGACAAAAACTAACCAACAAGAGCTGGTAGTGACCTGTCTATTACTAGACTCAGGTTCTGAAGGAATAGGTATGAATCTGCACTATCCAAAGAGTAAATTTAATTTAAATTTGACATACATTTCATTTGCATTAAGAACTACTCTAACTTTTAAAGTAAATTGATATATCTTAAGTGGCTTCTAATTTTCAGGATAAAAAGACACTTGATCCTAAAACTAACCAAAAGGTTACCAAAATTAACTTATCTCTAGCTTTCATTTCCCAAACCCAGCAAATTTAGCAAATACCTCCTTATCATACAGATGCAGTGTGTTTGCAGGCAACTGAAAGTGAATAGTTGAGCTCTGAGACTAAACCAGAAGTGATGAATGATAAGAAAGATTTTGGAAAGGGGTTAATTTGTCTTTTTGACAGCTGAGTTAAGATAGGGGTCAGTGAAGTCTCTCTCAGTCCTACAAATTAGCCTTACATTCTCAGACACAAAATTTCAAGGTTAAATCTACCAAATCCATTACAATAACAACTCAGTAGAATCCTTTGCTGAGGTTTTAGTAAGTACTTTTTCTACCATGTACACCATGCACTTCTACGGGCACCTTCTGCCAAGAATGGTTTTGACTGGATTTCTCATGGCAAGGTCTCCTCCCCTCAGCTTGCTATCCCCAACCAGGAGACTTTAGACACATCTTCAGTCAGCCCAGTCTATTTCCTATGGAATTCTGATCTGAAAAAAACATTTTGGAGGCCCAGTCAAGCTGCACACATGGAAATTAAGTAAAAGGTTAAGATTCATACAAAAAGCTCAAAATGGAACTCGCCTGGTACATGCAAAACAGGGATTCAGAGCTTGGAAGAAGAAATCACAGCAGTCTGGGAATGCACAAGCCAGGGTCCCTGCAATAAGCAGTCACTTATGGACCATTCTGTTTGGGACAAGAAAATACCAATAAATAGTTCAAAGCCTTTGAGCCACTAAAGCAGGAA
>NW_009719853.1:12607-20792 GCF_000703405.1 Apaloderma vittatum
GAAATCCAGTCTCAAACATTTTCAGCTACAATCAGAAAACTCCAAGAGACCCTGAAAATACTAGTTAAGTAGATATTTTTCAGGTTTAATGTTTTGTTACATCCAGATTTTTACCCACACACAAGACACCATATTATCACAAATTATTGGAGAAGGGTAGAAGCTGCTAAAGGATAGGCCTAACGTGACCACAAATCAGCACTCCTGGGATATCTGGTACTGGAGTACGGGATATCTGGTACTGGAGTACGGGATATCTGGTGGGTTTAATTCATCCCCTACCTGCAATTCTCCAGACAGATGCATCAGTAACAACATTTGTAAAAAATTACTGCAGATGACATGTAGTAACTTATTAACATGCTAAAGACTTCAGTGACTGGAATCACTAATATTAAAGATCTTGAACTGAAAGGATTGAAGATCTTCTACAAGAAGCAGCAAGGAATCTTAAATTTAAGATTTCACCTAGGGGACAGCTTTCTCCTGCATCAAGTCCTCACATAATCTATTGTGTGGGTCGGGAGCTTGATCAATTGCATTGTAATGTAGAAAAAATAACCAGAAAAACTATCTTGGAGGCTTCCATTTCCTCTCCTCAAATGAAGGCTTTACTGTAGTAAAAGACAGTACCCAAAAGTTTAAAGCAAAGAGTCCAAACAGCTTTCCAACTGGTAAAAACGTTAGTACAAAATACAGTTTCATGTACATAATCTGCAGAGGACCTACACCTCTCTCTGTCACTGTGCTGGTAGCTCCTGGCTGGTAAACTCCAGTAAAAAAAGAACAAGCTACAAGGGTGCATTTGAAATCCAAACTCTGCTTGGTCCTACAGCACAAATTTCCCTATTAAAACAGGCAGTTTTCAAAGATTTAGATGCCTAAATGCTTTTCTGAATCCATTATAACAAGTTTGAGCAGACTTAGCATTTCAACTGGAGGAAACTCTTGTTCATGCTGTATTCATTATATATGACAGTTTGAAGACAATATGTTCCAGCAAAATCCCTCTCTTTCTGGAAAGTAGGATACCTCTTCCATAGTGAAACTGGTGTAAGTTAGTAGTATTGTGAAAGAAATATCCAGTAGAAATACATCTTTATACATTTTGCAACCAGAACCTGTCATAAATTTTCTTTGAATATTTAAGTCATGTTTTCCATGCTACTTGCTATCTCTTCTCCTGCTCGAGCATGTTACTTATGACAATTGACACAGCATTATAATAGCACATTTAATGTACCTTATATCTTACTTGTATTACATTTATCTCAAGAATGCTCTGAACACTTCAGCCTCATGGAAAGAAACAGAATGTAGTTTCAAATAACTGACTTCAAAACACTTTTTCATTATCCTGTTTCTCACATCCAAGCAGTTAAGCTGAGAAAAGTCAGTACTGACAAGCACAAGAGTGTATCTAATTATCAGATGGATCTAACAGGAAGCTCCATTCAAGTGGGCATTTGGATTGTCTGTAAACAACATAATACCTACAGTGTGCTCTCTGATTTTACAGAGACATACATAAAACTCACAGGTACAACTTAGAGGAAACATCAGGCCTTCAACATATTTTCTTTACTTCCTTCTTGTGATCTCCTTGAGAGGTTGCAAATAATAACTCTTCTAAACAAATATGAATATCTTAAGGATTGCCATGAGTCGTATTTTTAAATGGCTAGTTCTTTTCCATACAAGACATTGCCACCACCTGGTAGAATACTCCAAACAACTATGAGTACACTAAAAATCACACAAGCTCAAGTATTTTACATCTGTCCTGTAACTCAGCCCTCGGATCTTTAAATTTCCCTTCAGGAAGTCAAATCTATATTCAGGATTTGTTTCAAGTATAGAGTATGTGTGTAAGGAAAAAGAAACCAAATCTATTAGTGGCATTTTCCACCAAATTACAACTTGGTAGTTACAGTCGATTTATACCACTCCTCTCCTTTCTAAAAATCTATAGAGAACCATATCAGTGAAAGAAAATCCATTACAAAAACCATCCCTTTATCACTTCCATTATGACCTTATCCTATATCTGCTAATGAAAGCCAAGCCATCTTCTTTACTTTACAAAAAGACGATCTAGATGTACAATAACTGAGTGGATTGCTTTTCTAAATGCCAGTAGGCAAGTCTTTGGGATAGTAACTAGTTCCTGATGCTCCCCAGTACTACATCTATTAACAGAGGAGTGCTTAAGGACAGACATTGTCTTGGTGCTGTTTTGGTTTGGGTTGTTTGTGGTTTTGTGGTTTTATTAAAAAAACATGACATCAAAATAATATTTCTGCTTAGTAGTCAATACCAATGTTGCTAACACAGGAGGGACTAAATCTTCTCCTGTGTAACAAATGACCAATTGATCATTTAGGATCTACATTTAGCAACAACAGGTTATAACTCCACAGTGAGTCTTCAGTGACAAAACTAACTCTATAACCCAGACTTCTGCAGAACAGTTAAGATTTCTCAAAGGTAAAAAGGCATGCCAGGTTTGCTTCAGAAGAAGGGCCACACCTAACTGCAGTTTGTTTTAAACTTTGTTGTTGCTTGGCATAGCTTTTGTTTGTTTGCTTTACAACTTTAAGAAAGGAAAAAGCTGGGGGGTAAAAAATGTTACATACAAAAAGGCACAACAGGCATTTTACTGAAGAGCAATCGCTCTCTGAAGAGGGACCCAGTGCCAAAAGGACTTAGAGAAAGCACAAGTAAAGCCAGTATTTAGTCTAGAAGGATCTCTACAACAGAGTTGCTGTGCAGTTTAACCTATCACGTGTGCTATTGCCATTCCTTACTAACAGGGAAACAAAAGTCAGTGCACAGTTTTACCTTGGGGATCACCACAGGTTTCTCAGTTTTGATCCAGACTCTACATGGCATTATCCATAGGTGCTTTGTGACTTTCACAGCTTCCATTCTACCAACATGCTCCTCTGCAATGAGGAGCTGCACTGCACACCTGCCCTGTGCACATACCTCAGGTCAAGGCAGGTAAACATAGGAATCCCTTCTGCTAGCAACATCAGATGTAGAGGTCTCCATTCACATACAAAAGCACTTCTCATCGGTTTGCTGTATCCAAGTATATGCCATTACCATTTATTCGATAGCAAAAGAAAGGCTACAGGAAAAGCCACACCGCATAATGTGCTAGCCGATACAGACCACGCAAGGACTACTGTTGCCATCTATTCAAGTTCCACAGCATGTAAGTAGTGAACTAATAGCAAGCAATTTCTTATTTATTTTTAAAAACACTGTCATGAAAGTTCCTTTGTAAAGGTTGTTAAAGAAACTAAATCACCAATTAGCAAGACACGTTGGATCAGGAATTAGTCACGATACCTGAAATGACTAAAATGAATTTTAGTCTCTAGTCACTAACCTGTTCATTCTTTAGCTATTTAAAACAGAATAAAAGAGAGCTTTGATCCAGCTCCAACACAAATACTGTTGTTTACATACAGTGTTCAATATGTTCAACCTTGATCTGCAATTATTTCAGAGATTGGGGGCATATTTCACAACTCTTGCTATCAACACCCAAGACTTCTGGCTCAGAAATGCTGGACTGACTTTCTTGCAGGTAAACATTCATTTACCTGTAAGAAAAACATACTTTAAACAGCTGCTGCCATGTCTACTGAAAAGACTTTTAATAGTAACCTCTCCAGAGGTCAAATAGTGCAAAGACATGACTGGCACCAATGACTTGTAGAAGGTATTTCAGTATTACAGATAAAAGAAGGAGGAGTGGGCTTGGTGCCTACTGTTTGAAAAGCTGTATTGAAACAGCTTTTCCTTTTTTATGTTTTATGAAACATTCAATTCAGTATGATGGCAACACAGATTCTGAAGGAAAAAGTAGATACTTAAAAAAACACAGCTGGAAGGAGGTAAATACTTCACTACATGGTTGGTGCTTTGCTGTGGCAGCCTTGAACGTACCTCCACATTGTACAGGAATCAGTGAAGGCTTGATGCCTATCTATTATCAACAGCTGTTAGCATTTAGTAGGAACATAACATTTGCTGCATGGGAAATAAGATGAAGGGCTGCAAGAGAAAGCCATTTCCCTTGTATGTCTGACCTAAACCAAAACAGAGTTCATGTAGTATTCACTGAAGGCTGAGTAGTGCTTCCCAAAGATTTGGGTCAAATGCAGTTGTACCTGCAGCAGGTGGCAGAGACCCTGCTGCAGTCATTGTCCTAGAAGTGAAAGTGCCCCTCTGACCAGGGAATCAGACTTTATCAGGACCTGCCACCCAGTTCCCACAGCTAAACAGAGACCTGCCCTCAAGTCAGAAGACATCAGCCCCTCGCCCATCCCTCACAGCACACACAAGACCTAGCAGCTTCCAGCTCGAAGACCAGCTTGCACTGGGGCAACTCCTCTGCAGAAATAAGTCTCTCCTTTTCTCAAACCCAGCCCCTTTCCCCTCCCCAGTCATTAAAAACTAATCTTCTAGCTAAAGAATTGCTTTTTGTCCACAGCCAACTGAGGAAAAAAAAAAAAAAACGAGAAAAATAGTTTGAAATTCCTCATCTGAGCATAGGAGATGTGTAGCCTGTAACAGGAAGGAGCCCGTAAGATAACAGGAGGAAAAAAAAAAAAATCTAATTACCATTTTTCTACCTTTTTAATTGCATCTCACACTGTACCTTTGAAGCTCTTAGAAAACTCCGTTATCCTGCGTCTCTAAACTTATAAATTAACCATCTTTGAGAAGTACAATTTATAGCACCTCATCTACTCACTTCACCACTAAAGTACTCCATAAAAGCACAATGCATTGCTCCCGTATCCCAGATATGCATCTTGCCACTCCTACGCTGACTGCCATAGACACGTATACAGAAAGGAAGATATTTCAGGTAAGACTACTATAGGAGACATTGTCTTTTATTTACGTTCATTTAACTCAACTATACCACTAAAATTTTAGATAAAGCACCTTTGGCTAAGATTTAATACCTTGAATTAATGTGTCCTGTTCCTACCTCAGATCATACATTCCCAAGCCTGGCTTAGATAACACACCTCATATACTCGATATTCCCAACAAAACCCAAGGGCGTGAGTATAGAATAGAATAGGTCAAACTTAAAAGTTTGTACTTGAAAACAGAAATAAATAAATAAGGAACAGACACAAATCCCAATTATTTAAATGTCACTTTAAAAATCTATTCTGTGTTTAGAAGGTTGTTCAAATAAAAAGCTATGCACACTGGCTGGCATTCAGGCATTGTAAGACACTGATGCTCTCTTTTTTCAATGGCTGTGTCAGTGAACTACTTAAAGTTTTAAATCCACAAGTTCATCAGCTTTTCTTAACTTCTCAGTTGTTTCATGAAAGGATGGAGGTCAAGAAGAATTTAAACAACAACATAATAATAAAAAAAAGCCACACTGACCTCATACTTCTCCAACCAAACACAGGATGTCTGTTAGATTAGCTAAAAGGCATGCCATTTGTGAAGTACAGTGTTTTAACACAACATACTTTCATTCTGTTATAAACACTTAATAGCAAGCGGGCATCAAAAGACACCGTGGAGCAGCTCCCCTACAGGGCCAATTGCTCACCATTCAAAAGCTTACAAACCACTTGAATTAACTGCTAAATAAGTCTGTATGCCCATCCCTTTTCTCCTCCCATAGGACTGTAAAATCCCCACAGCGGCTGGCAGTAATCCAAGTCAGAGCTTGGCAGAGCCCAAGAACCTCTTCATCTCATATCTGCTCTCCCCGCTCCCTTCCATCACCTCAACTTATATCTGGTCTTTCTACTGGGAATGTGAACTGTAGTTAATAAGTAGGTAACTTACTCCCTCCTGTTCTCCCTCCTTGACTGAAGAAGCAGAATCTAGAACTGGAAAACAATAAGCAAAAAGTGTATTTGGAAAGCCAGTTGGGAAGAAATGCTCTCTCCCTTTGTACTTCTTCAACTTCCAGGTCCTCTTTAAATTTCAGTTAAAAGACAGAAGAATCAGCATGGTGTGATGGAAGAAAGTAAGTGGAAAAACTTTTGGAAAACAGGTGCCATTTAACAGATCAGAATCATACTCACAGATCAAAATTATG
This sequence comes from Apaloderma vittatum, assembly GCF_000703405.1. Lineage (NCBI taxonomy): Eukaryota > Metazoa > Chordata > Aves > Trogoniformes > Trogonidae > Apaloderma > Apaloderma vittatum. The sequence continues at coordinate 18,708 of NW_009719853.1, forward strand.
TAATGTCTCTCTCTTGCACTGCGTCATGGTCTCTGCTTTTCTTACAGTTAGGCATGGTGCATAAAATAAAGCACATACTTAAGTACTTCCTATATCAGAATGTAAAATTTAGAATGATTGTCATTATCTGATACCTACTTGGATCTTTCACTAGCCTTCCTTCCGCTTTTCCACTGTTCTTTGGTTGCTATACCTAAGCCCTGCCTGGCAGAAATTGAGGCCAAATGATACTACAGCTTTTAGAGAAATCTGGGAATCTGCCAGGCCTGTTGTTAAGCTTCTGGGTACTTCTGTTAGAAAACTTCAGTGTGTGAAACAAGATAGAAAGAGCAGAGGAACACCTCTAATCTCAGCCTCTATTCTCCAAAGGCGGGAGGTACCTGAAGTTATCAGTGATACTTTAAATAATAACATGACAGCAAGGCAGACAAGATATGGGAATTCAAGACTAAAAGCAGATCTCTAAAATTTCTAAGTAGATCTCATGGATGGATTCCTCAATAAGAATGTTCCTTGGGTGTAATTTGTTATTAAAATGCCACCATACTTCCCTTTTTTTTTGAAATACATCTCACACCCTACTCAACAACATGCATTTGTTTTATGAAACTTCTCCTCTAACCAACTGATTTTTCTTGAGGAAAATGCAAAACCCCTGAAATTCAGCCTCATGTGCAATATACCAGACATCATTTTTTCCCCTCCACTAGTGGCCAGATTATCCCGAGGACTGACATCATGTGGTTGATTTGAGAGCATTTCCATCCTGACTACTGCAGTCACAGTAATGGGGTTTTCTTTATATGCAAAATTAATATAAGAACTGAGAAATGAAGTGGACCCTCAAAGATTGTTTCAGTATGAAACATGCTGTAACAATACAAGAAGACATCAACTGCAGGTGGTTTCCTCTCATTTTAGTCACCTTCATGGTGCAATGGTTTGGGACAGATTGACACAGAGGTGCTGGGATACATTCAGAAGAGCACTGGGGACCCAGGGCAAGGCAAGGACTAGGAATGGAGATACACATTAACAGCTGGATACAGTTCCACTCTATTTTTCCCCCTCAAAAGCACAATACTGCGAGATGCCCTGTTTCTTGAAGGTCCCCTCACCAAATTGTCAGCACAAAAATAACACATCGTGAAGCTTTAGTTGTACTCAAACTGCAGTAGAAGCAAGTTTGGTATGTCCCAAGACCAATACAGGCAAGGTTTACAAATTAAGTCTCCTTTTACTGCCTATATTTCCCAGCAACTGAGGACATTCAGATTCAAAACACTGGCCAGTTTCCATTTTTTGCAGTCAGCAGTAATTAAGATATTAATATGATATAAAGGTGTGACAGGAACACATACAGTTCTTGCTTGTGAATCCTGATTTAGAATATGAAGAATAACTCTAGTAGCACAAAACAATCGTTTTATCAAAAGCCACATTTTGCCTTTCTTTACCTATAGCATAGGCCAAATCCTACTAACATCCTCAACTGATTTGGATTTAGCCACATATTACAAGCATGATGGCAACAAGCCAGAGGAGATCATCAGCAGATGGCACAATTGACTACAACCTATTTTGTAGTTAGACCACATGGCTGTATCTGCATCTACTGGGGAAATAAGATTTTTGAGGAGGAGGAGAAAAAATAAATTAGATTCAGAAAGTTCTGTAGCTTATTGCTCTCCTCAAGAGCCCACTCCACCCCCCTCCAAAAAACAAACAAACAAACAACAACAAAAAAAAAGAACAATCAATCTATATGTGTGGGCTATAGAGAAATGTCTTGAATGGGAAGCTAAACTGTAGCCTGCTAGCATTCACTAACAAGTGTATTCCCAATTTCTATGCAATTGCTGGAGACATATTCCTGGTCAGACAGATGATTTGGGCTTTATCTCTGTTTGCTCAGGTCTCTGGGGGATTACACAGCAAGATGTCCAGCACATACAGGTCAGATTTAACAAATAACATGCAGCAGAGCTAGTGTCAAATTTAGTCCAAGTTTTAGAAAGCTCTTACACCAATTATTTTGAAGTGAGTATATTAGCTGTCTGAAAACAGGGACTTCTGAATCTCATC